>NC_134707.1:57518744-57607505 GCF_043290135.1 Rhipicephalus microplus
TCCAAAAAATAATCCATGGATCACGCGGGAGGTAATTCAAGCAAAGCGACGCTTGAAAAGGTTACGCAGGGCAATAAAAACGAAAGGAGGGGGAGAATCCGAAATTCAGAAACTATCGGAAGCTATCGCGGAATTCAAACTTAAAGCTAAACGTGCTAAGCAGCACTATTTTGACGTAGTATTGCCTAACTTCCTTGTTGATAATCCCCAAAGGTTCTGGAATCACTTTCGTACCAATAAAACCGTTACACCACATCTTCTTCCCGAAGAAAAAAAAACTAAGGCCAACGCATATAATAATTTTTTTCAGTCAGTGTTCACCGTGGATGATAATATCATTCCCGCGATTAAAACAAAACAATACACGGAAATCGATAAACTGGACATTACGGACGCAGGGATTTTCAACCTTTTGCTTAAACTTGACCCCAAGAAAGGTAGCGGTCCCGACGATATACCAAATACATTCCTCAAAAGATATGCAGAGTGGTGCAGTAGATACCTAGGCCTAATTTTCCGGAAATCACTCAGTACTTCACAGCTACCTCAAGAATGGAAAATAGCCAAGATAAAACCAATCCACAAAGGAGGAGACGCAGATTCACCTTCAAATTTCAGGCCCATTTCTCTAACTAGTACATCATGTAAACTTCTCGAACACATAATCTTAAAGCACATGACAGTATTCCTAGAGCGCATTAATTTTTTTTCCCCCAACCAACATGGTTTTCGCAGTGGCTTATCCACAGTTACTCAGCTCACAGAACTAGTACACAACCTCGCTGCTACAATTAATAACCGTGGTCAAACTGACATGATTTTACTTGACTTATCTAAGGCTTTCGACTGTGTGTGTCATAGCAAATTAATCGCCAAAGTTGAAGATGTTTTTGGTATAGGAGAACTTTCTGGCTGGGTAAAATGCTTCTTAAATAACCGCTCGCAATTTGTAATTTACGAACATACGTTATCTAACACAGTCGCAGTTACATCCGGAGTCCCACAAGGGTCTGTCCTCGGACCATTGCTCTTCTTGCTCTATATTAACGATATCGCAGCTAACATCAAATGCAATATAAAGCTATTCGCAGATGACTGTGTCATTTACAAAGAAATTAGTCATTACAGTGATCATAATGAGCTGAATGATTCTCTAGCTGATATAGCTAATTGGTGCTCCAGTTGGCAGATGACACTCAACGTACAAAAGTCTGCGATCATGACTGTGACCAGGAAAGCACTACCATCCACCTTCACATACGTAATTAATAGCACCCCCCTTAATAGGGTTGATGAACATAAATATCTAGGCGTCACAATAACATCGGATCTCAAGTGGGACAAGCATATAAGTAAAATAATCTCAAAGGCGCTACGGAAGCTATTTTTCTTAAAAAGAAGCCTAGCACACGCAACAACGGCAACGAAGCTGCTAGCCTACACATCATTTGTAAGGCCTGTTCTAGAATACGCTAACACAGTCTGGTTTCCGCATACAGTGACTAACATAAAAAAACTTGAATCAATACAAAGAAAAGCGGTGAGGTTCATTCATAATAAATATAAACGCACAGACTCGCCCACGCATCTTTTAATGAAATCCGGTTTGCAAAAGCTATCCACAAGAGCGAAACACGCTCGACTAAAATTCTTATTTCAGTTACTGAAAAATAACTATCGAATAGATATTTCTAAGTATATTTCGTTTTCCCAGGCTCGACCTACACGTAATAAGCATGCGCACACATTGACAGAATATGCATGTAAAAATGACACGTTTAAGTATTCTTTTTTTCCGCTCGCAATATCAGAATGGAATCAACTTGACGCTACTATCACCAACATCGAATCACTATCGGAATTTATGGCACAAATAGAAAAAAATGTGTTTGCGTAAGAGGACCTATGTATGCAAAGTCACCAACATAGATTTCTTCATTTCATCTTCTAGAAACTTTCCCATTTACGTCAACTTATTGCTCAATGCCAGAAATGTAATCTTATTTACCCTAGTCTTATTCCAGCCCCCACCGACACCTGTACTATTATTATTTTCTTTGGTCACTTTTTGCGAAGCCTCATGTTCCTTCTTTTTGCTTTTTTGTCATTTCCCTTGAACCTAGCATGTGTTAGGCGTTTTTGTGTAAATTCCACTGAGTATGCTGTTCCTTAACCAGCATTTTGTTTGCCTTACTGTATGCTGTATATATCGTGCTTCTTGTTTTTTTTTTTTTTTTTTTGTAACCCACATATGCTGTAATTACGCTACAAATGTTAGTGTATGTTTTAACTCACTTGTTTTGCTTTGATTTTTTTTTTCCCTCTATTTTTATTGCCTGTACTGAAAATCATTGTACTGCCCAACTGCCACGCTCTCGAATGAGAGTAGCAGTATTGAAAATAAAAATAAAATACATACATACATACATACATACATACACACATACATACATACATACATACATACATACATACATACATACACACATACATACATACATACATACATACATACATACATACATACATACATACATACATACATACATACATACATACATACATACATACATACATACACACATACATACACACATACATACATACATACATACATACATACATACATACATACATACATACATACATACATACATACATACATACATACATACATACATACATACATACATACATACATACATACATACGGGCAGGAAATAGTGAACAGCGAATAGGGAACGGGCATTTGCCCGCTGACTGAATTATCTGAGATATTTGTGCACTACCAAGAGTAAAAGGAACGCATATAAATAGCCCGCCGTTGGCATCCTGCATGCTGTAAGTATACGCATGTAGTTTAAATGTGGTCTACATATCAAATATATAATAACCACGGGTGCATACAACTGCAGCATGCTATTAACGGTGAGCAATCTATAGGCTATATACAACTTACCATTGGTATTGAGCGACGCTCTGCGGTTGTTTAGCGTGGCACGGGTCTGTTCACAGTCGCCCGCAATATGGCGCAACGCGCAAAATTGCGCGCTTTAAACGGCGTCACCGCAACGGTCCTTGGTTGCGGTGCATGCATATACCATAAAAGCTCACCAATTCGGCCCCCGTTCATTCGAAATATCCAATAGTTCGGAGTTGTTCTCCGAGTCTGGCAGGCATATGTGTTGTTCAGGGGCATCAAATTGTCGTTTCGACGACAGTTTGATATATACGTCGTTAATAACTTTGGAAACACGAGATGAATGCATTAATTGAAGGGTTCACACGCAGCCGCTAAATAGTTACTTCAACTTTAAGCTACAAGACCTTCAGACAAAGTGCAGTGTGGTTGTGACATTACCGGTGAAGACACATATAGCCACTTTCCTTCGAATATATCTGTTTTAATACACCGATATAGTCACTTAACTCATACCACCACCACCACCAAATTTCAAATAAGGAGCGTGACTGTGCGTCTACACAGCATCCGCTTGATTAAAGGTACACTAAATCCAGATAAGAATTTACATCAGAGTTAAAGCTCAATGTATGAAAACACCAAAAATTACAATATTATCAACAACAGTGCTTTACTTACCGAGGAATTGAGGTTAATGCACAATAACACATGCGCCGCAGTAGGACATACTCAAAATAATCCTGTTGACATTAGACGGACCGCTTACAATTTATCACTATTCATTGATCTAGCTGCACTAAGTAAAGAACCTTACGTGCATCAAGAGACGCGATAAAATGCTACTTGTTCGTTTCTGTTTTATTCATGGAGAAAAAAACCGCCGGACGTTACTATAAAGATGGCGCAAGTGGTCCAAAAATTAAATTTTCGCGTAGTTACACTAGACAGGTGGTGCCATCTAGCGATGCGCAGTTGAAGCAAAAAACGTATGCGATCTCGGGGTCAATGGCGGGAAATTGATCAGTAGCCGTTGTTGCTGTTGTGGTTCCCACTGCTTTCAGTCTGCTGCTACTAGCGCAGTAAAGCCGGGCAACGTTGTGCACGGCGACAGTGGAGTGAGTCGGTCCGGTTGGTTCGCTTCTTGAGGCGGATAGTTCGAAGTGCGCTAACCCGACGTGGACCACTAAAACGGGATTTTATTTCAAAATAGGCCCTTCCTTGGCACAAAACTAACACTACGAGGTTACTAGACCTCTATTTTAACAATCAATGTCGACTTAATAGTTGCCTTTAGCGTCCTTTTATTATGTGTGAATTTTCCTTGGACTCGGCCTCATCAAGTGTGAGGCCCACGGGATGGCTTTATGCTCTCCCAAAAGTGGAGTATACCAAGTACTCTAAATCGTTGACCACTACTTTGAACGCACAGATCGTCAGTCAAATAAGATCAGAGAATTTCGATAAATGCCCTGAGCACTGGTGAGAGGGTCACGCACCTCGCCTAGGCTTCGGCCAAGGGTTTCTGGCCCTTGGCGGCTTCCACAGTTCGCTGCATAGACCCATAGTTGGTACCTGAGGTCCGACCTGAGCAAAGCAGAGTCCGAACACGGAAACTGCTTCTGTGTCAGTCTACATCACTGTTATAGTGCATCAGATACCATATGTATCGTATGTTGGGGTTTATCAGATACCACATCAGATGGAATATATGCTATTCGCAATGTTCATATACTGTCACGCCGCCTAGCGGAATTCAGGAGTGTCCTCTCATAGATGATCACTAGGCAGACGCTCCCAATGCTGCCTTGTTCGGTGGTGGCAGCCGCAGGGTTAACGCGTTAACAAGAAATGAACACGGACCAGTTTGTACTTTTCGTACATCAGTGACTATATGGGACCGTCTGTGACACGATAAATCTGATTCGTTCTTGTAGGATGCAAAGTTTTCGTGAAAGTACACGGCAACTCGCGCTTTCGATAATTTCCCGCTGAGTACACATATCAGCTTCACGAAATTTCCTGCAGCCACTTCGGATTGTTAAACGTTAACGTCTTACCATTTCAGTTAAAACTTGCTTTGTTTCACGTGCGTATAGCATTCGCCAGTGCTTTTGTAGTGCATGAATCTTATAACATTCATTGTACGCGTAAAATAGCGCAGGCTCACGATTTGCGCTTCCAAACCCTGGCCTACGCTGCGGCGCTTGTTTTTTACGTTCGTTGATAGATGAAAGCACACTGCAGGCAATTCCTTCACGGAGGAAGGAACTTTTTTTCCTCCGTGGATTCCTTTTTTTGCCAGATATCGGAGCGATATGATCTCCGCATCATAGATAAACGTGGTGATTGACGCCATGTGGGTATTGTGCGTGGCGAATGACGTGTTGTTGGTGCTATAGAAGTCGTTTGGCGGAGAGCATTCCTCAGATTACTTTCAGTGGTGATGTTCAAAGAAACCGTCTTGACGTAGAGGATGTTTCACTGGACTGAGGTGGTTGCCAACGCGCTGAGAGTGACAGCGACGATGAACGATCAGCTGCTAGCTCACGAGCAGCGAGTTGCACTGCAAGTGCCGTCGTGTGTTAATCTTTTTTTCACGCTCGTAAGTCCCTTTGATTGTATTTATTGTATAATATCTTTCAGCCAGCTCAAAATAAAAGCATACTTTTTCTTGTGCGTTGAATGTATGCCAATCATACAGTGAATATTACAAAGCGCCGCATGTTGCCAACACGCTCGAGCTCGACCAGCGAAGCGAAATGGTTAGAGCAATGAAATATGCAGTTAGTCCGCGCTAACTTCTCCTGCACTTCACTGGTGCCGCCCGAACGACGTTGTTGTGCGGCAAATTTTCGGAATTTTGACGTTGCGAAAAGCGTATACGCGTGCATTCGTTTCGCTACCCTTGTTTCGACCGCGCTGATGAAATCTGCAACATCCAAGTGCAGGGAATGGCGCACTGTTAGAGTATGATCATGGCTGTGACACAAGCGCTACTTGATGGGAAGTTAAACGCTTGTGTTTCGTTGAAGAAGCATGCTACATGATGCTTACAGCGCAAGTAACGACGGCGTAATACGTTCGAAAACCATCGCTACGTTAATCATTCGTTCCTGTGCAGCCGCGACGGCGCGCTATTCGCTACTGGCCTACTACTGCGGCACATTCGCCAGACAGGCTCGGCACAAATGATCTCGGAGTGCCGTTAAGTTCATACGTGAATTCTGGTTCGCGCAGTTTTCTGTACCACGCACAGGATTACGCAAAACATCGTTGATACACGGTCAATCAGCTGACACCATCACTCTTTGCACTGCGGCAGGAAATGAGGTATCGAACATTCAACAGTTATTATCGGTTGGGAAAGTAATTTGCTTCGATAAACATTCATTTGACGATCAAGAGATCATCCGGTGAAAGCAGCACAAGGAGTACGTCCGTGCATGCTATCTTTTTTTTATGCGAGTTCACGGGTTGATCATCCTTCCGCAGCCCTCTTGGATTGCGCGGCTCGCCACCTATAAGCCGTGGGTATTGCGAATAGGGTGCCTATAGAGTCTCAATGTCCCTGCCTGTTTGTCGTGTACGAGTTGGACTGGGGTACATGATCGGACATTTAGCTCCTCCTTCTCTGTAACCGACCGTGCATCGCTTAATTTTAGGTTACGCAACCGGATCGAATGCACCTGCAATCTATGGTGTTATGGAAAATGTTGTATGTCCGTGTGCTCAGATTTGGGTGCACGTCAAAGAACCCCAGGTGGTCGAAATTTCCGGAGCCCTCCGATACGACGTCTTTCATAATCATATGGTGGTTTTGGAACCGTTAAACTCCACATATCAATCAATCAATAATTAATCATCTATGGCGTTATGTGATTTTGTGAAATGGGTAATTCTCTCTTCCTGCTCTCCTTCATTGGTAGTCGGTGAGGCGGGGCCAACGGAGGCTTGGCTATACAGATTTGAGTGAGATGTTGAACTCTGCGCCGACGAGATTCAGCACGAGTGCGCTTCAACAGCATTGAAACAAGTCGAGATGCCCCATCTCCCATACGCGTACTCCTTTCATTTACGGAGCGTCGAATCTATACCGAGGACACGGGGAAAGAAGTATTTCTTGCTCCGTGACAGAGGCCATGCGGGCCTTGAATGCTGTAGAACATGGATGGTTTGTCTTTATTTATTTTTTCAAACTATGACTTATTCTTTCTTTAGCCCGCAGAGCTTGGGTCGAATCGTCCTGTGGATCGGCATGAACATCGAAGTACTGGCGCTGCTGTTGGTTCTGCTGGATCCCATGATGTCAAACTCAACGCCAAGTTGCAACGTGAAAGGACAGAAAGACATAGATTGGGACAAGGTACTGTGAAGGGGATACATTTGCAGTCCCATTTAGTGCTATTTGTAAGGGTCAACATATTTTATTTTTTTTTAAACTAAATGCTTAAGCGATTGAAGGAACACTGACGCGACAATTTTCAGTTGTCGTTTTTTTTTGCTTCGTCGAACTAAGGCTTGGAAAACGTGCTGCATCAAATGGATCGTACTCTACAAAATGTGAGGGCCCCGAAATTGTAGTGGTAATAGTGAGTGCACCAGGAAAAAGGATTCAGAGAATTGCAGCGTGTTTTCAAAAGCTATAGTTCTGCTCCAACTGCACCCTGTCGTCACGGTACGCAATAAGCTTTTTGTCACGTGCTTACGCAAGATGCCGTGGTGTTTCCACGATCGCTCTGTTTCGTAGCACCGTTGGTGGTGGCGACGCACAGTCCGCCATCCTAAATGTTTTTGGTGACGCTCAAGTGGCCATGTTGAATCATTTGGCACTTGCCACGAAAATTCTGCCGCCTTCTAAACGCGTACCCAAGTCGCTGCGCTGAAGTTTTTTTTCTTCCTTTCTTTTTTTTTCAGCTGGCAAGCAAGCGATGGTACGCAGCTCTAGATGCTCTTCAATATTCGAAGTACAAGATATGTAACGAGAGACTTTTCTTTCCCAAGGACGGTGAAGTTGTTTCAACTATAAACCCGAAGTAAGCAACCGTCAATCTGTCCTCTCTATCTTGTCCTATCCTTTTAGTTCTTGTGCACCTGTATGTTCTTCGGAGGAGTGCAGACACCAATATCTTCTAGAAAGCTCTTCAAATACCAGCGCCAGGACGTAGGAAAACGCCCCCATAACTATACGTGACTCGATTTCAGGCGATAGTAACACCAGGTGGAGAACCAAGGGGTTGACGGTAAGGGAGGGAGGGGGGTCAAATTGCTATAAAAGGTAAGTGAAGAGACGTGTGAACTCCGCAACTGTACTATTAAAGAGGGACATCTAAGCGGTGGTTCACAAGGAAATGGATAATGCGACATTACAAGAGATGGAGAAAAAAGTAAAGATGTAAGACGGCGGGAAGGGATCGATAGACGCGGATCACCGATCGGCGAGCGGTCTTTGGAGAGAGGACATCGTGGACGGTACAACAGTCGAGCGGGAAATCCACCAAGCCTCTCAATGACGGTGGCAAATGCGCACGTTGTATGCTTCCATATTAGCGAACACACCCATGGACACCAGATAAAGAGAGAGAGGGGGGGGGGGGGACAACCGCTAGTACAACCTAAGGTCCCAAGATACTAGGAACCTTAGTACACCCGTGTTCCCTAGTAATATGGAAGCATACAGTCAATTCCAACTAGCCTAAGTTGAACGCCATAGCCGGTATGCTGTCTGCTACATTTCACACGTACACCCTTCAGCTTCACACGCGCGCCAATGCATCTCCACTTTCTCACACGTGGACCCTGTACTTCCACCGAAACGTGAAGCGGTGTCCCGAAACAGCGAGAACATACTGTTGTCGTTGTCGGCGTTTGAGAATGAAGACCGTCAGCGTCCGACTGCACGTGCGCAAGTTGGTGGCGGTAGTGACATACCTTTTAGGGCGACATTCTTCATTAAAGATTCAGATGAGCGTCCGCAACAGCTCTGCGTACGCAGTGTATAACAGAAAATCGCTAGATCGCTGCATCCGCAGAGCGGCTGCGGACGCCCAACTAAGTTCGTCTATCGTCTCATACTCACCGCGACCATTCATCCATCCGTGCCCCGGAACGATGCCAGCTCTGGCCTCTCCCTCGCTTTCGGCAATTCCGTGATGGTACTGCGACGAACATCAGCCGTTGCGCCACCACAGCTGAGACCTCTCCCTTAACGTTCTCCCAGCAATGACGTTATTGCCGAGTGCAAAAACAAAAAAAAACCTCATGAACAAAAAAGACATGGCAGAAATAGTCAAATGGACGCAGGTCAGTCGAAGGGCTACAGGCTTTTGCCTAACACACTTTGGAATTTGGTGTTTTTTTAGAAGGCCATCAGTAAAAAAAATCACCGTCATATCCACAAACTGAGTTATCTTGGAAGAACTGGCTCGGAGTTGCACCAGGCATTTCTTGGAGAGACCATTTCTGTAGGAAGGCTTGTTAAAGAGCCGGCGCATGATGTGTGCAGTACGTCGAAAGCAGCGTTGTCGGGCACTTACCGTCGCCGGCACTGCACAGTGTTATCGCCACGTTGACTGGCACGTTAACCACCTGCCCCGTTATTTCATATATTGGCTGCTGCCGTGGGCCAAATGCCTAGCGCTCGTAAATAGCAGACATGGAGTCATCGGGTGTTCTTCAACGGAGTTGAGAGCAGGCAGGTGAGGGAGGGGCCTTGGGAGGGTATCAGTATACCTGAGCGTAACATTGTAGGAACTTGTCACGTGCTGCCATGCCTACAAAGCAACGGAAACGGAGTGGACAAAGTCGCGAGGAGGTCAGTGCGTGGGCCATCGAAAACCGACGCCTCGTGCAAGCCGCGCCGCCTCCTCTGGTGCTCTTAGGAAGGCTCCCTGACATCCTGGACGTGGCAGTTGGCACGAGAGTACTTCGCTGTTTAGAAAGTCTTAAGTGCATCGGACTGATTTACTTCTTTTGTTTTGAAAATGCATCCACGTGTACAAAAAGACGTCCTTTAATCACGTTTCAGTGCACAAGGGACTGATAGTTGGAACGAAACCTTAAAGGAAGGCAAGCTGGAATCTGACAGAATTCGATTTCCTGAATGTAAGTGCGACATTCATATTCACGCACGAAACGATTACCTGCACAAGCGTAATACCCTATGACTTAACGTTATTAATGCTTGTACAAAAACTCGAAGTCAAATGCTTGCCCCGTATACCTTGCTCCGTGACCTACAGTGTACCCCACACCTGTTTTGGGTGCCGCTCACGGTCGCCTTTCCTTGCCTATTTTATTTCAGTCGCAGCTACGTCACCAACGACAACTGTGAGGCAGTACAAGCTATACGCTTGAAAAAAGAAATGAACCTAGGCAGGCCACGTAATACCCAGGACTGACAACACGTGGTCAGGGCGGTGGAAGTCCGGCGCTCTGCTTTAGGTGCTACGGTGGTCGGCTGCTGACGTGAAAGTCGTGGGTTCGATTCCGGTCGCGGCGTTTCCCTTTACGTGGAGGCGAAACGATAGAAGCCCGCGTACTATGCAATGTCTGTGCACGTTAAAGAACATCACCCGGTCGAAATTTCCGGAGCCCTCCACAATGGTTTTGGTCCGTACAGTCGCAGACAAACAAACGAAGAACGTTTACGTAGGTCAGCTATCATTATTAGAGTGATGGGACGGTTAGCGATGGGAGATGGCAAAGCAAGGCATAGCCATTTACTGTATTATTTAGCCAGGGCAAGGGGAAGTAAGAGTGAGCATTGATGTTAGTGTGAGGAGGAGGGAAAGATATTAGACCGGGGTGAACTATAGCATAACCATGCGCAGTATAGCATAGCAGAAGGTGGCAAAAATTGAGCGCGTATGAAAAAGGAGGGATGCTAGGGTTATGAGAAGAGGTAATATAGAAAGAGATAAAGGAAGAAAAATATATGAAACAAGTGAGGCATAGTAAGAAGAGATAGGGAAATATATACGCATGAAAGAAGAACATGAAGAAAGAACTCCATCTGCGCTTGCTTGCGTCCTCCACTGTTTACTCATATCGCACAGGCGGGGAACTGGCATAAACTATTGCGCGACTGAAGGCATAAAGAAAAAAAAGTTGCCAAAATGACGGAGTTTTTTTTTTTTTTGCTCACTCTACAAAGTTTTCTTTTTCTGAATAGAACGGTGCATTATTTCGGGAAAACAACGTCCCTGTATTTTTTTCCGTTAGCATGAAAAAACAACGCATCCGCTGTATTAGAGGCAGTAATGCAGTGAAAGGCGAGAGACATGGGAAGATAAAGAACGAATGAACTCTATTGAAAAAAAAAAGCATAGACAAGTGGTGCCGTTTTTGTTGTGTAAGCCCACGGATGCCGCGACGAATGCGCCCTTCCCTGGTGCAAAATTCGCGAAATAACTCGTGGTCTTGGAGGCCCTCGTTGATGCCAGTTCTCCCGGTCTCTACCAAACCCTACCAAAACGCAGCACGAAAACAAAAAATGGAAAAGGCGGAGTGTTTCCTTGCTCCATGCGTAAGCTACACTGGCCAAGGATGAGCCGATTTCGCGAGGCTTTTCGAGAGCCGCACTGCGCATGCCCGATAAGCAGTGACGTCACACAGAGCGCAGTTAGCACGGTGACCTGGAAGCTCCTGGAGTGACGTGTTACTAGTGGGATGGCGCTTGAACCGTGTGAGCTCGCTTCCTAGTCCGTCCGTCCGTCTATCCCCCGTATTCTAGAACCTCCCTTCACTCGACGCTTTGCCTTCACTTGAGAAAGCCGATAGAGGCGCCATCTCTAGGCACGGCAAGTCACTGCGTATTATCAATAGTCTGCTGCGATTCTTGAGTAGCGCAGCGTCATTTTCAGACGCAGTGCTCAACTCTGTCAAGTGAAGGGTGAAAGTCGAGTCGAAGAGCGTTTGTGAATACGGGGGTATGTGTCCGTGCCTTCGTCTGCGTGTTCGTCCGTCCGTCCGTAGCTCATGCTACGTACACCTGACATAGCCCAGTCAAGTCGATGCTAATTTTTGTTGTGCACGAGTATAGCCATCAGTGGTCTTTCTGGTAGAAAATACTTAGCACGGCACTCGTCAACGGTCACGAAAGGGTTAAGTTTTTTTGTTTATTTCAAGGACAAGTGGACGGCAGCTGGAAACGGAATTTTTCCCGCGTCTTGTGGTATGGCAAAAAAAAAAAACCGGGTTGTTTTTTGTGTTGCAGATCCGCGCGGTTATAGAATACAGCATGTTCGCACCCACTACTACCAAATCGTGGACACGGATTACGACACATGGGCGATCGAGCACATCTGTTCCGAACGTGAGTATACAGTTCCAAGGAGTGACAAACGAGCTTTCGCGTGTTGATTGTCTAAGTACGTTCGGCTCACACCCCTTGTAACTTTTTTTTTTACGGTATTGAATACTGCCGTTTCTAAATCGGTATTTAGTGACAGTCCTTTGACTATGGGTCAGCAAACATGGCGGAGTTCACTCAGACTCCTTCATGAAATATATTTCACACTTAGAGCTTGCTCGGACTGAGGCTCACCTAAACTTTCCTGAACCGGACTCACTGGAACTCCCGCTCTCGAAAAGCTTCTTCCACCGGACTCACTCGATCTCAAACTCATCAAGATATTACTCACCCTGATTCACTCAGGCTCAGTATCAGGGCTCGATATGAGTCTGAGTGTATCTGAATGAGTTGACTCATAAATGAATTTGCCGACCTGCGCCTTTGACTGCTGTAATTGTTCAGTTTGCTGAGCGACACGTCTATAATTTTATATGCCCAAAGAACTCTCTCCCGAAACCGAAAGCTTCTTCACGCAACATCAACATGATGATATAAAAAAATTTGCGTACTCAGGGAGTGGTTATAACTGACCTTACGGCAGGCGGAGCTGTCTTCTTCAAGGATGTATATAGAAGACAAGTCTGCTCGTCAAAACGTCACATCCAACGGCATTTTAAGAGCGAAGCTCTTAAAACTCGAGTTAAAACTGTCGGGTGATTTCAAAAACCCATACGCGAGTTTGCTTATCAGTCACACTCACTGATGGAGACAGCCCGCGTAGACTCAACGCCGAGTTAGTACGCTGCGCAGCGGAGTGCTAACGGCGAAAGGCCCACGCTTCTAGCGGTGATGCCACAACTATAGCTTTGCACGTTGGATCCGGCAGGGGAGTTTGGGCACTCTTGCATGATCCGTGACAGGCTTGTGGTTCGACCTCACTTTTTGTACGCCAAGGAAAGGCCTACGTCATGAAGAGACCACCAGTCAAGAAGGCGAGGTTGGGCCTCAGATCAACCAGCATCGCTGTTTCTTAAACTTTACATGGCTAATCGAAACATCTTTTTTTTCTAGCGTATCTCCCATCTTCAACTAAATGTCTAAAACGAATACACCTGGCATCCGTGTAAACTCGCACGAAAACGGGAGAAGAGTTGTCATGCTGAGCAGCCACTTCTTCCGAATCGAATTGTTGGAGTCAATACGCACGGTCTTCATTGTACTGATGTGGACTGTCTCGGTGGGCTTTAGCCGTCGCCGTTGCCGTCATGTCGAGCATAAAGTTCAAATTGATAACATCCCCCAGCGCATCGTATGTTCTAACCGTGGGTATAATAGTGGGTGAGCGAGGCCGATGAATGTAACTCAAGCAGAGATATCCTCGCCTCTTAGACCGGCCATCATTGCATGCTGAAGCAGAGACGAAACGCCCCGCCAATCTTTAACCGACGTCAAAGGACACAGAGGGGGGGGGGGGGGAGGGGTTTCTCGAGCAGGAACTGTGAACATTGATTTTTTTTATATTTATTAGCTGGATTAGCTTCCAACGCTTTCGTCGCAACGAGTCAAGAGAGAATGCAAATGCAGCATGCGACAGATCTTAGTAACTCCGCTCGTACTAGAGGGATTCTAAAGATTTGTGCGATGAATTTGTGAGGCAATAAGCTCATCTGGTGAATCCCTTCCAAAACTACATAAAAAAAGTGTTACGGGGCCCCTTTAAAATAAAGCAAGCTAATGAGGTCTAAAATATTGATACCATCCATGCAAATAACTTAACATTAAGATTGCTAATAAACATGAGGCTGACGCCCACGGCGCGCAAGAGAGGGCACCAGCTCCTCACCAAGAGTGCGGCTGCTGCTGTCACTGGTGCATTTTAGGCGCCTTTGTCGCTATACCTGAGGGGGGCGGGGTACAACAAGGCGGAACTCGCTGTAGATATACACGTGTCTCAACTGTCGCAAACAAGCAGGAGCCTGAAAAAGTGCTCCAAAAAGTAGCGCGCACGTCGTGCACCAATTTTTCGATTGTTCCTATACAGATGCTAATCGCACCAGAAATATCTACATGCTTATACCTCAAACAATCACGTGATCGTCAGTGCGGTAAACGTACAAGTGGATTAGAAGTGTGGCAGCTTGGGCTAGTTGATATGACAGGACGGTAGTTACAGCGTGAGAACAGAACGACGGCACAGAGACAAGAAGGACGTGTCGTGTCCTTCGTGTCTTTGTCTCTGTGTCGTCGTTCTGTTCTCGCGCTATAACTATCGTCGTATACAAGTGGGAATTCTACAAACGGGAAACGCTGAGTGTCCGTGCTAGGCACTCCCTCTGGTTTCACAGTAGAAAAGCTGCCCCTTAGCACAGGACAAG
Source organism: Rhipicephalus microplus (assembly GCF_043290135.1). Taxonomy (NCBI): domain Eukaryota; kingdom Metazoa; phylum Arthropoda; class Arachnida; order Ixodida; family Ixodidae; genus Rhipicephalus; species Rhipicephalus microplus. Next base: position 57,533,335 of record NC_134707.1, read on the forward strand.
AGCTACACCAATCACTACACACGCACGCCACTTTTGTTTTCGTCGACCCAGTTTTTTTTAACCTTTGGTTTTATCTCTTACAGGCGGAAGTAACTTCGTGCTTTTACTGTCGAGGAAGATGAAAGACGTTCCCAACGACGTGATGTGGAAAGTCCGGCGGTCGATACGAAAAGCGGGAGTCATAAAGGGCTCCACTTGGTTTGCAAGTGGTTGCCTCACCGGAAAAGGCAGTGAGGATTTTATCAATAATCTATCGCTTGTGCGGGGGCCCCTGTGAACCACTGCTGAGGTGTCGCACTTAGCAGCAGACAGTTGCGGGTTTCACTTTTCATTCTCAATCTTAGGAGCCCCGCCCGACTAAATAAAGGACGGCGTTTCTCAAGCTCTGTGAAGTGCGTGAGTAGTTAAGTTTATTAAAAAAACTCTAATAAGAGTCTATTCAGCGCTCACATAAGACAACTGGAAGGTAATAACGATGATGCCTCAAACATGGATCATACCCACTCTGGGGGATGGACCTTGAATTGATTATATAATTAAGTGAGACATTTTAAGAATTGAATAGCGATAAGCAAGAATGAAACAACATACGTCCCTGGCCATGCCTAGGACTGTTGTTTTTTTCGGGGGTGTTTTCGTGTAGAGCGACCAACTTCGGCGACTGATGGTCGATTCTGAGGCGTGTAAGTACTTTATGATAACCTGAAATGCTGAAGCGCTAAAACATTTTGGGTGGTGACAGAACCTTCTAAATCCCGATATAGTTACGGACCTCCGTACGTGAAAGCATTATGATGATAATCCTGATGACGATGATGATGCCTTCAAATATCGCTTATAGCTACTCAGAGTGATGGGCCAAGAAATAAATACACGAGTTAATAACACATGTTTATGAGAAAAATAACGCACGAAACACTACAACAACGCAATAATTGTTTTTTTTTCTCACGTTCAGACCTCTTCCCAGTCTTCTTATGCCTCGTCTACTTCCTCTTGTTCTGTCGACGATGATGATGCCTCAACTAATGGCTCATACCCACACAGGGGGCTTGACCAAGAAATGGTTATATGAACTTTTAGGCGTTTCAAGAAATAACTATTCCTAAGAAAAGGAAGAAAAAAGTGCTTAACTACAGAAAGAGTGCAATGATTACTTTTTACCATTCTGACCTGACAGTATAGCCTTTATCTTGACTGTAAATTACACTAGTATCGAAATTGTTGTATAATGGCATAATAATACATGTAATAATAATCATTTAGAGGCACATTCATTTTGTTGCGTGAAAATGACTGCGAATTGCATCAAAGGCGCCCCTGCGGCTGAAGTCCAGAGCCTAAGCACTAAAAATAAGTGTAGTGTCGACCGTGAAGGTCAGTCCTAGCTTAGCCAATGTGATGACGATTAAGGAGTTGTTTTCTTTATAATCTGTAACGGCGACATGACAAAAAATATTGTCCTATTAATTCCACTTCTGAACAAAAGCTACATACAGGGGAGTCATCACCAGACCACTTCTGTGTGAATACAGATTCAACGGAGGCACACGACAACGTAATCTAGTTAGCATGACTCGCAATTGTCTAGTAGGACACCACTCGGTTTTCCATTAAAATTTCAAATGCCCAAATTCTGTCCATGATGTTACTGGCTCTATGGCATATGCACAGAGTATATATTTTCTATATTTTATCGCATTCATACTGGCTACTTTACATGAAGGACAGAATGTGTTGGTCTATTCAATGCCGCTTGAGCTAACGAGTCCGCCATTTCCTCTAACTCTAATCCACAATGTCCAGGTGCCCACGATAACTTTAAGAGCTTCAGCTGAGGAAGGACTAGCGTTAGGAACGTCTTTAAAGCATCTGAATTTAGATGAAGCTGTAGGCGACTTACATACTGACAGTGAAACTGTAATTATTATAGTGTATGAGTGTCCCAAGTTAGTTTGCGTAGTGCTAGAATAATTGCCACGAGTTCAGTTTCAAACACAGGCGTGAAGTCTTGTAGCCTTGGCGAAAACGACCAGCCAAGTGTAGGAGAGTGAACAGCGACTCCTGCCTTTTCGTCTATTACTGAAACCACCGGCGTCCACACGCACTAAGTAGGTGACGTCATCATAAGTAATGCTTTGCCTATCGAGGAATGCGGAACTCTTCGGTACTTGCGAGTGCGTGCAATTGGGACACCCATCAGCGTCTTTACCATACGCAATCAGCGCTGACTAGAGCTCTGACGTCATAATAAGTAGCGATCTTGTAGGACGCGTATCGCGTATTGCAGACGCCGATGAGCGCCTCTCGAGCACGCTCGATATGCCGTAGAGTTCCGCGTTCTGCGATAGGCAAAGCGTCTATGCAGGTCCACTCGGGCTGATGATTTAGTTAGCGTGTGTGGCTGCCGATGGTACCACATTGTCGTTGTAGAGCGACCGTTTCACGACCCCTTTAAAGATAGCATATACCCCGTGAAACGTATTTGAGCACGACCACTCGGAACCGAAACCAGAACCATTACACCATCAAATGACTAACCTTATCATGCTTTTATTGTGGCCTCATCCATAGAGTTAGTATTTAGTATATAAACTGTATGACCTCAGCAATGCAGTACCGCAGCACGCCGTAGTGACTCGCAAAGTGCAAGCACGAGCACAGATAAAAACCGAAAGTAGAGTTAGGGCTCACGTTTCAATTTTATGCATATTTTAGGCAAGATTTTACTTTTTGTTGTTAAAATGTTTAATTATAGTGTAAGTAATACTCAGATACCTTTCAAACACGTCAATGCATGGATTAATTTGCGTTATTAACAATAAGGCCAGCCTTAGCGATTGCAAACTAGGCAACTGGCAACATAAACAATGGCGGCGCCCACAGAGATAGTTTGTTTCTCTCGTCCTGCACGTTTGTCGTAAACTTTTCCCCCCAATTCGTACTCAGAAGCGGTCATATCGAATGCGGTCAAGTGTGAACGCTTCCTCATTCACGCCTACGAGAGCTCGAGCGCCAAACGTAAGATGCCAATTCGCGACTGCGTGAGAATTCGCCGCATGCTTGGCGCCGCTACGCTATCACATCGCAGCGCGCTTCGCTTGTCGACGGCTTCGAGCAGTTCCGCGATATCGCAGCCAGCCCTGGGCGATGCTTTCGCGCGTCCCAAGCTTCAGTCGTGCCTCGAAAACATCAAGAAGCTCAAACTCGGCACCGCGCAACCGGCGCGGCCCGACACCGAAATTCGTCGCTCCTCCATTCTCATTCCGCTGTGCACCAGCGGAGGAGGCAAGCCGTCCGTACTGTTCACGCTGCGCTCGAGTCGACTGCTCCGCCACAAGGGTTACGTTTGCTTTCCGGGTGGCATGGAGCACGCCGAAGACATTGATCCCGTGGACACGGCCTTGAGGGAGACGGAAGAAGAGCTAGGCGTCAGCAGAAGCAAGGTGGAGGTCCTCGGCACCTTCCCGACGTTCTACAACCCGCGCGACAAACTCTCCATGACCGTCGTCTTGGCAATGCTGGGCGAGAGCGGTCGGGACATCGACCTCAATGTCGACCTGAACGTCAACGACGCCGAGGTTCAGTTAGCGTTTGTGCGGACGCTTGAAGAGCTGTGCGAGAAGTCGAACTTGCGCTACACGCAGTTCAGGGGTCGCCGTGGAACCCTGAACGGCGGAGATTATGCGATGCCCGTCTTTCTGGCGGGTCAATTCAAGGTTTGGGGCCTTACAGCGATGGTGCTGAACGCTTTCCTCAAAACGCTGCTGCCGGACGCATACCATCACGAAGTGAAGTGCTCGGTGCTCAAGAAAAGCTTGTACATCAAGGATTAATTCTGCAAGGCTTTGTCACGGGACGTTTCCTATCCACGCGGAGGTGTTTGGTTTCCTCGTGGTGTGTCTTAAAGTTTCGTTGACCGTCGTTTCGCAGGTCTATTCTCTTGGCTTGGTGATGATTAGTTTCGTTTAATGTCATTTCAGAACAACTTTGACGGAGACATATGTTTAATACGTGTTTGCGTTTGAAATGAGCTCTTTGTGAAATGACCAATAAACGCTGCTATGACTTATTTTTTTTCTTTCACTCAAATATGCTGCATGCTTTTGCTACGTCAAGCCTCTACAATTATTGTTTATCTAATTTGATTCATCAGTGTAGTTCGATTTGAATTGAATTTCCGACGTGTGCATCCTCTTGCTCGATACGCACTTTTTCCTGCACTGACGAGCAAACGCAGCGCGTAAGTCCTAGCACAGAAAAAAAAAAAAACTAAATTGCCGTGGTTGAAGTTGGTTAAACCAGATCCCTTAGACGACAGCTTGGTTTTTCATGCATTGGCCAAGGAAGACACCGTTAATTCGTGGAGATATGGCTTCGTTGCATGCCTTGATTGACAAGGACGACCAGTCCACGCGTTTCGATTACACTTACACTCGTAGCGGCAAGGGAGCCCGCAGACTGCACTTCAAGACACAAGATTCTCGGCCGAAACGTGCGATGAAAATGAACGCAACCAGCACTTCAGGCGATGGTAACCTTGTGTCACTGCTTTTTTTTTTTTTTTTTGAACACGCCGCGCCTGAATGTCCACGGAAGATCTTTCGCCAGCATTGACCTTCGCTAAGCTTGAAAGTCAAACGCATGCACACAGGTACTTTCAATAGGGTGGAAAGGTGGGCTAGTTGGTAATTCATGATTGTTCAGTGAACTGGGAGCGCGGGGGTAAACACAGACACAAAGCAAAGAGGAGGCACACAGCATGAGCACTGTGTGCCTCCCCTTTGCTTTGTGTCTGTGTTTACCCCCGCGCTCCCAGTTCGCTGAACAATCACAGGCATTTTCTTAGTTAGCAGCTGGATAAGTGAAGCCATCGCTGTAAAGTAGAACAGTATGTTTACCACTGATCCGTTAGTCCTCCAGGACGAAACTGCTTAACTTAGCCTAACGATTACTCTTTGCCTGTAAAGTAACAAATCACGTGATCGAACCGGAAATCGTGTATCTAAAGCAAACGATGCGACATTCAAATATTCTATTTCTTTCACTGGTAATGCTACAGGTGACTTGCTGATACAGGTGTCACCAAACTTGGCGATGAAAATATCGCGTTTCTATGGGCTGTATTCACGTGATGTCAGCTTGGCGGGCGCGGCAGCGAAAAGTGCGCCAGCTGTATACTGGCAAACGTTTCTAGAACTAGTTCTAGAAACGTTGGTACTGGCTACTGTGCGGCCGCCATTTTGAAGGCCACCATAGCAGCGGCCGGCGGCATGCCGATGGTTGAGTCCAGTGGTTCCAACAGGTGCACACAAGTTACTGTGGGCACGTTGGTCTTGTTTTATTTTATTTGGATTTAGAAGGTATACGAGATTTACCATTTGTGAAGCTGCTGCAGCAATGGGCGATGCGTGCTATAGGCTAGCGTGTACGCCGAGAAATTGGACGCCGATGCTAAACAGCGATGCACGGACAAAGTGGTAATCTTTGAGCGCTAAGGTCGAATTTACCCATGAATTTGATGCTAGTGCGATGTTTTAGAATCTAGTTGACGCAGTGGGCTTAACAGTGCTTACGAACATGCACGCGTGAAAATACCACAGCATGGTGCAAATTAAATTAGATTGCGGTAAAGCGCACACGAGACTGAAATTTCGACGTGGTTGGCTCACCCACAGCTTTGATCAATGAAATGAAAAGTATCAAGATCATTAAATTATTCACCAGACCAAGGTTACAAGCCACCTGCGCTTTGACACTCAAGTGTAGCTGAGGTGACTTTAGCGAGAAAAACAAAAGCATGCGCCTCTCATTTTAACCTCGCTGGGTACCGCGCATGTATTAATATGAATAAGCCAGCGTTGTGTGCTCCGCTGTGTTGTGCTTTTCGCAGACGTGTCTGCCAGAGCATTGAAACTGACTGCATTTACCGTGTTATTGTGATTTCTTTATTTTCGTGTTTCGTTCGCATGTGAAATACTCAAAACTGTCAGAATCCGAACTCAACTGAGTTTCCATTTGCAGGCTAACCACTCTCAAGCATTCATCCCAAAGCCTTGTTAAAAAAATCTGCCTGGCGAACACGGCTGAATCACTCGCCACGACGCTTCGCCGCAACATGACCGCGAATAACGTTCGTCAATTGAGGAATAAAAGTTAACTGGTTTTGAGTTTTCGGGCTCGTCAAATTTTCAATGTATGTGATAACTGCACACAAATATGGCCCAGTCAAACGTGATAACGGATGTTGGATGCAAAAAGCGGCTAAGTTTTAGTGTCACGCAACCAGCATGTGCTCACGTGTGTGCATGGCCCTAGCCATGGCGGCCGCAAGTAGTGCCTTCTCCGCACGGAGGAGGGCCTTCCTCTGTGCTTCTCCGCATTTCTCACATGCTGTGCGGATAGCCGAAGCACAGGGTTGCTCGGAGGTGAATACCACATATAACGAGCCTTGTCATTTCGTTAGTGTTCCCTCCAATTAGGCTTGTGTGATTAAATAGGCGTTGGCAAGCGCTCCTTGCAGCGTATTGTGAGGAAACTCTCAGGCTGCGCCTTGGCAACTCAGTTATTGTGTTCACCGTAACAGCTAGGTTTGTAGCGTGCATCACAGGAGTCACCTACCAGATCCGTTTGACGTGTGATGCATACTATGTAGGGCAAACCGGTAGATGCTTTAATCATATGCTCATCCAAAGCCCCTTCTACTTTGACAGGAGGCGCTAGCATAATTTGAAGCAATACTAACGAAATGACAAGGCTCATAATAGGAGCGCGATTCAGTGCCAAGTTTTGTGACACGTGTATCAGCAAGCCCTCTGTATCATTATCAGTGAAATAAATATAATATTTAAGTGTCGCTTGATTTGTTTTAGATACACGATTTCTAGTTTGAGTACGTGGTTGGTATTAGGGTATATGTATTGTTAATTCTCAGAATAAACTGCATTGCTGTAAGTCTTGTCTTCCCTAGTGAAAATCTGTAACTGGGAATCTAACTGGTTTCAACTGGTATTAACTGGTATCAACTGGTCCCAGTTGGGAACTAACTGGTCCCAGTTGATGCCAGTTGCAACTGGTTCCAGTTAGCAACTGGTCCCAGTTGGGAACTAACTGGTCCCAGTTGATGCCAGTTGCAACTGGTTCCAGTTAGCAACTGGTCCCAGTTGGGAACTAACTGGTACCAGTTGATTCCAGTTGCAAGTGGTCCCAGTTAGCAACTGGTCCCAGTTGGGAACTAATTGGTCCCAGTTGAAACTGGTTCCAGTTAGCAACTGGTCCCAGTTGATTCCAGTTACCAACATGTCCCAACTCAACTGGCCACCCACAGGGACCACAGGAATTTCATGAGCATGCCCTTGAACTGGAAGCAGTGCCCAGCTGAAAACCATAAGCAATTCAATTGGAAGAAAATGGTCCAAGTTGTGCCCTAAATAGAAATGCTGCCAGTTTTTTTTGGTTTTATGAATCGTTACAGTGAAAGAACAGAAAAAAATTGAACTAGATGTATGTGACACACTGCTGCACTTGAAGGAATTGGTTTTATCCATAGGTTTTTTGTCCTACTCATTGTAGGGTACTGTATTACCAGCCTAGTAGTACTTTAAAGGACCAGTATTAGAATAGATTACAATGAGTAACTGTCATCTTGCAAATGGTGAGTTGTGGTTTATAAATGAATTATTTTTTCTTCTTTAGATGTCAGCCTCTTTACATTGTTTACCTCGATATTAGAATAATCTGAACAGTTTTACTTAATCTCGTACTTTTGAAAATCCTATTATTGTGAAATATTTCATATCGAAATTGAGCAACACAGTGCACTCAGTCGTACGCTTTAGCATAATTACATTGAACTAATATCAAACAGCTGTTGTCAATCTTTTTACATCCATCACGGCCTGATTGACGCCCGAGTATTAATATTATCATCTTGTTGGAGCATAATAGTCTTGTGTGCAGTACAGCGGTTACTTCCGTGCAACAACTAAATGTGGGGTAGTGCCGACAGTTATCCCAACTGAGACTACTGCCGACATGCTGCAGACACAACTATATTAGAAGCAAATGGCTTGTGACTTATTCCATGTGGCTGAACAGCACGAAAGGTTTATTCATACAAGTACATTCATCCAAAGGAACATAACCAAAGGTTACACGATTAAACCCATATAATAATACAAGCAAAAGGGATTGCTTGAGTACTATTTTGAGAACAGTAGTAGTGAATTTAATCATTGGGTTCGCCTGGAAAATGTGCAAGTGCCTTTGAAATGGTCCCCATAAGAACCGAGTTGAGCCCACATTCTTATAAGAACAACCTAAAATAATAGGGAATGTTGGACATGCTGGCATGGCATGAGCAAGGCAGTAGTTAAATGTGTAGCATGTCAGTTACATGCAACTCCGAGTGCGTTCACACTTATCATAAAAAGTATAACATGACACCTTTAAAATTTTCCAAAAAGCTAAATGCAAACAAAAATCAGGTAATCTTTTTATGGGAAACGATTGGCAAGATTACAAAAAAATTGCCTTTCGTTCCAGTCAATCCACAGGCATGGAGCTGCCTGCCTGTCCACTTCGACGACATTCTGTGCCACCCACTTCTGAACACATGAAATGTGTGTTGTGCCGAAACACAGAGAACTAACATAGCTGTTAGACACAAAATAAATCCTTTTTCTGTCACTGCAGCTAACTGACACAATATGCTGGATCTTAGCATGCATATTGTCTCGCAGTCGTACAGCTGTGCAGTTAGTTTTTTGAGGCCTTTGATATTGTTCGCTGTGGAACATGCGTCCAGAGATGCGAACTCTATCATATTCCTCAACAGGCCCTGTGATTTGGTGTGGGACTTGCGCTTCAATAATTCTATGAATGGACTCACTGACAGCTCTTGGTTTTCCCAAAAGGGCCAGCGACTCTTCTTTGTTGCACAAATCAGAGCACAAGAAATTCTTAACTTGCTCACTAGCGGCTGCATTGTGTGCGCCAACTTTGCTGGCCATAAGCACTCTGCTCATCACTTGGTGAGGCACTCCTTTAGCGGAAGTGACGAGCTTTTTAATCTTTCCTAAGCCCGCCTCAAAGACAAAGCAAGAGTGTGCCCAGAGTGGCCCTTGCATTGTAACACTTTTTGCAAGGTGCAACAACAAGTGTACATTCGAAGTCATTTCCTTCTTAGAGTAGAGAACTTGGACTTGAATAACAAATTGCACAAGACACTCAGTACTATCCCTGATGTCTTTGGCTGAGACAGTATCTCCAAGTAGGAGGTATACAGCTTTCACCAGCAAGCTAAAGTGTTTGTGGTACTTGCCAGGCAAGATTCTGTGAACACAAACAAGGCTGTAATACAACAGCCACTGTTGCCACTCGCTTGCCTTCCAAAACTTTCTCAGTTCAACAGATCTTGGCAGGCGCGTGATGCATTGAGGAGGCTTAATGGCACAAAGCCTTTCGTCAACCATCCTAATCAACTGTGGCGACCCTATATAATATGGAGCGCCTACACCAGACATCCACAGCTCCATAAACTGGCGTGTGACACCAAGTAAAACCCCATGCATATAATCAGGCGTGAAGCCCCACACAATGTCAAACCCCACCAAATTAATTAATGGGGAAGGCCCTTTAACTCCTCGCACATTAACACCAGTCCTGTGCACTTCAGCCATGTCTTGCATCATCCCTTCTTTAGTCCTGTCGGGTGGAGCTTCAGCGCTTATAGGGTACTTGACTGTTCCTGCAAAATAAAAATGATAGAAACAAATTAAATACAAAACTCGGGAGGGTGGGCAAAAAAACCTTTGCAGCAATGAATACTAGATTTTTCTAACTGGTAATAATATTCCTGCAAATGTCAGGTACTCCTAACTGCTGTAATAATGCATACAGATGTGAAGGCCACATGAAGCTTTCTAGAAGTTTGTAAAGTAAAGAAGAAGGCTAGCATGTCTTGAATGCACGTTAACTTTTAGTGTGACAAAAATACTTTAAGAAAAGAATGCGTGAAAATAAAATTAAGTAGGATGTAATAATAATGCACAAACCAAATTTCAGTAACAAAATAGTGATTGTGAAGCTGATATCCAGGATGTAGTCTGTCAGATATTTTTGTACACAAGTCAGTTTGCTTACCTTCAATGCATTTGCCAGGGTGCAAACACCAGCCACACCCAAAGTATCCATTATACTGGACTGTGTTCTGCATCAGAGCCCTGGCTGGAGCATCGGCTACAGCAGCGAAACAATAGACCTGTAATGTAACAAAAAGAATATAGTTTTAATGAAGAAATGGGACAGTGCTATATTGGTTTTCAAATTCAATCATACTCAAGTCTGGTCGGGATAAGATTTCTCGGTCCCGATTGCCTACTTTGTGCAAGCAGTAGAATGAGGCTAATCGTGGTGTAGAATGTCAATCTGAATCTGGCACAATTGTGAGTTCAAGTGGCTGTGCGACAGTGGTATTAAACTTGGCTCAAATGCTTGTGTGTTGACAATATGTATTTTTAAAGCAGTACCATTATTTGTTGTAACATAATTTTAAAAGAATTATAGTTAAATCAGGCACTTCACCAAAAGTCAAGAATATTTCGTGCATTGCTCAGTTTTTAAAGCGTTATATAGCAGTTAAATTAGACTAAAATGAAAGCTTTTTCATGAAGCCAAAAAAAACTAGTATCACTACAGTAGTAAGTTTTCATTTGCCTTCTCTTTTGCTGTTTCTTTTTTTAGTTTTTGGTTAAGGAATATTGCGGAAGGACACAATATGCAACTAAGTTTGCTAGGAGGAGACTACGCAATGAAATAGAAGTGGCTCACTTTTGATTGAAAGGTCTCTCCATCACATGTCCACTCGATACCACTCCTGGTAAGCGAGTCCATTTGCTTCGTGAATGCCTCCAACACCAATGTCATGTCTGGGTGGCACTGTCCATACCACAGTGTAGCAACAGTAACATTTTTCAAACGCAATCCGGGCGGCAACTCATTAATTGTCGTCTGCACGGGCCATATCGAAAACTTGGATGAGTTGAACACAGGACTACCATCCGAGTTTATGGTCAATGTGATGTCCATAGCGCCAAGACCCAGTTCTTTTCTTTGGTGCAGATACAAACTTCCGTCTGTAAAGTCTGTCATAGAGGCGGCGTGTGAACGATGTGCAAGTGCATTTAAAGAGTTTTTAAGTGACCTGGAAGTATCTTGAGACGAAAGAATTGAAGAAATCTGTTGCCCCATGGGAAGGGTCACAAAAAAACTTCCTTGCGCAGTAAGGGTATCTCCACTGTACAACTGTTGGCATTGTGTACATGTTGCATTGAATTCTTTTCTTTTCTTAAGGTCCCCGTCACATTCGCCGAGAAGGCAAATGCAGTTGGGACAATAGAAATGAAAGCCCATGCTATCAGTGGAGACTCCCGCAAATTTCTTAAACAGAAACTTCGTGTCAGGGAGATCCTTTCTTTTCATTAAAAAACTGACTAGTTTCATCAGGTGTTCTACCTGTGTCCACGCCAGGCCAAAGTTAACAGCAAAGTCCATGACTAGGGTCACGATGTCTTCAGCAGATAAATCGGAGTCAAAGGAGCCATCAGTTTCACGATCATCCTCCTTTGCGTTCTCTGCCAGGGCTTCCTCATCGTCGCTCGGTCCCGACTCTTCGCACTCGTCGACTTCATCGTTTGCCCAGACGCGAACTGGCGAATTATCAGCAGGTTCATCTGCAGCAGCATTACCATCAGACATCACGTTTTCCACTTGGCTAGTGTCAGTCGCGAGGCGAGACGCCCTGTACCGCGTTGATCTGGGCAGCTCTTTCCCATCGAAGGATGGCTCTAGATATAACTTCCGTCGTTTAGGCGTCCGGGACATGTTAGCGGTACAGAATGTACACTTCGAACTGTGGTAAAATGCCTTCAGTCTAATAAAAAAAATACAAATCGATATGTATTAGCGTGCGCTTGAGTGGAAATCTTTCGATCCACGAAAGCGCAAACGCCATGCAAACGACTTGAGATCTGGATTCAGTCGGCTTTGTAACGGCTTAGCAATGAAGTGAATAATAGGTAATATATTTTTATTTGCATTTCTAGCACCGAACGTTACAGGTTTTTTATTTATATATAGGCCGTTTCTTTAACAACGTTATTTATGAATTTGTACGCGTTTAAATTCAGGCCAGGCCAAGCAGTTTTGGCTTGGTTGGTTGAGCTGAGCGAAGCCGGGCCAAGCTGAGTACAATCCACTTTGTGTCAGGCCCGCGTTACCCACGTGCGCGCTGAGCCCGTTGACTGTCATATTTGGTTCGATATAATGTTCGCGCTAGTTCGCTTTCTAGATAGTGACCATGCACATGACACTCGTAGATATGTTGTGCGAGTGGAGGATATCCATGATTTTCATCCGAAGCACGAGACGGATTTCGATGGCAAGGCAGTGTATGTCGTTCACTGGGAGGATGAAGCAAACGGTGACGACACGGGTGAATATAAAGCCCAGATACTTCGACTTGGCGGTAAGTGCATCCATCTACCCTGATCTACGCGTTAGTCTAATATCCACACTTGCACTTTCAGCCACAGAGAAAGAAGCTCGGGAATCGCCAAAAAGAATTCCGATCCCTAAAATTGCAGTTGAGGAAGGCTCGGACGTTGAAGGAGCTGTGACCAAGAAGGCCACTGTAAGTGCGCACTTGTTCATTCGCAAATCTTTTTTTTTTTAGGTGTTTCTCTTTTTTTTCGAATCTATTAAGGAAGTGCGAATTATTTTAAGATATTGGGAGTATGTCTAATCCAAAATTTGCAGGCTGCAAGAATGAAAAAAACAGCTGTCAACCGAACTGCAGCAAAAAAAGACCGGTACGAGCAGATCTTGAAAAAGCAGATGAGCCACGCTCTCCGACAGAACTCGGAACAAACTGTGAGCGTGTATTAACTATATAATACCCGATTTCCTTAAACTTCTTTTCTTCTTTTCACTGTGAATAAGCTTCAGTGAAGCAAAAAAAAAAAAAATGTTTACGCAGCGAAAAACGCGACTGAGTTCATCATCAAGCTCGGATGACTCTCTCGTGTCCAGCTCAGAAGTAACAGAAGAGAAGAAAAAAACCAAATTTTGGAAAAAGAGATGCAAGGAGCTGCGGCAAGACAACATCTTCTTGCAAGAACAAGTTAGCTCACAGCAGGTGCTGTTAAACTCAAAATTTCTGAGGTGTAAGTACAATAATTATATATTGATTTTAGTTCTTAAAATGAGAAAGTTTTTTTATATGTTGATGACAACCTGTTAATTTCATAGCTAGTGAGCATTTCTTGAATATTTTGACAGTTGAAGACCTGCAGCACAGCAAAGAGGCTGACGTTGAGAGCTGCACTGTACAAGCTAGAAAGGAGACAGCAAAGGCCACAAGCAACCTAGGTGCATATTCATTTTTGTTATTAAATTTAGTGTTATTAGTTTCATACTACATAGAATTGACAATCATCTGTAGCATATAGCATAAGAGCACTTCTTGAGCTAGAGTACTTAAAGCAGTATTCCCTTCTCATGTAATGGATCAAGATGCATAATCGGTTACTTCATAATCACTAATTATTTTTCAGATTTACTTAAAGCACTTTGCAGTATACTATTTGCAGTCCAGTGAGTCAACAAAGCTTGTTCCTGCTGGGAAAGAATTCAAAGGATCATGCATGTTTGATGACTTTTGCCTTGAGACTTGCTAGGAAATGCAATGTTGCACTTCCTTAGCAAATGACATTTGACACAATGAAACACACAAGTAACCAGGATGTTCATGTATTGCTTCCATCACTGCATGAATTGTATGTGCAATAGTATTAAATATAAAATTAGCAAGTTTTGTAAATTGGTGTACTATGCACACAGATCTGATTTTTTTGCATGCATAAATGAAGTAAAATGATGCATGCCAAAAATTGCAAGAGGCTAGATTATTTTCTCAATACAGCCTTTGTAACTGATTTTAAAATTGCAAAAAAATGCAGTAAAGTCCATTCAAGAGACTGTGCCTGGGTCACCGAGTAAGTTGGAGGATGTTTGTCTATTCCTGTGAGATCTAAATTTTGGCTTTTTCACACCAGATGCTGGCAGTCTACACTCACGAAGTGCCATTGATGGTAAGGCTTTAGGTTTATTTCTATTGCATTGCTTACGTGTAATTACAACAATGCAAAATATTTATGCAGACTTCATAGAGGAACCTCCCACTTCGATGACTGGTGAGTTACAGGCTTATGTGTAGTATTTGTGTAAACATTTAGCTTTGCTCCTTGTGTTTCCAGCATGTGCAGCAAAAGAATCTGATGACCTGCCTAGTCCAAGTAGGCTTTTTTACTTGTGTGCTTCTATTGTAGGAAACTACTGAATTTCCATGTTTCACAAATTTGCAACATCTTTTTTCAGGGAAATGTTTTTCATATTTAGAAGATGGCTCTGTGAGTATATATTTTGCACTTTACCTGTGAAGTTCAAGCACACAATGAAATTAGCATAATGTTGCATTCTTTGAACATGATTGATGCAAATGGTCAAAAAGTAAATAATTTCAAATCTATACTGTAGATGCCAACATAAATTGTAGCATGTTATATGTTCACACCAGCAACTATGGTAGCTTGAATTAAATGTGTTTACATTCAGTAAATTGAGTGATTGCATCCCAACTAATTGTCACTTCATTACATTATACTTACATCTAGCTTCACAGCACTGATTTAGTTACAGCACTCATTTGTAATCTTAGTGACCATGATTTACTATTATCTTTGTGCACACAGCCTCTTTTCTAATATAATACTCCTATTGAGGACAGAACACACTATATTCAAAATTTGCAGATCCCTTCACATTGACATCCCGTATAATCATGTGATTTTGGGACATGAAACCCATGATATTATTATAAGCCGTGTGAAACAAACTGCCTGCCGAACAGCTCAGAGGTGCCTCCACAATAACGATGTGCAGCTACTTGGCATGTTGCCAATGACAGTGGTGCAAAACAGCAGCAGTTGTTGGTAAGTTTGTGAAATCTTCTGCAGTACATGTTACATTTTAGCTTCTAGAAAGTACAGGTGGCTTGTATACTTGCCCTTGTCAATTTCGGTAGCTAGATATATTACCAATACCACAGATAATTTGGACATTTAGAAACACTATATGAGGTGGCAAAAGCATGTGCATATCCGAATACAAATCGAATAGTGGCCCTGCGAATATTTTAATTCGTGAATTGAATATGTGCTCTTCAAATTCTCAAATACTGAAAGTCGGCAACACCTACATTATGGAACATGTAATAATTACATATGCCCTAAATTGTAGTATGCATTAATCATCATATATAGGTTGACATCTGGTGTGTATGTCTGCTAACAAAAAATTAAATACAGGGCTACCAAAAATATTGTTTAAAGTACCTGTATCTAGACCGCTGCTGTCTTTTTGCCAAAGTGGCGCGAAAATGCCTCCTCTCTCACGTGAATATCCGATAGCGTGCGGTGGCAAAGCCAAGGAGCATTTCAAATCTCTTACATAGTCCGGTGCTCACCAGCTGGTAAGCATACAATAAACTGCAGTGATGCAAGGCTGCCCCCCCCCCTTCCCCACACAACCTGTTTCACAAGTCAAGTAAACAAAAAAAGAAACCATGCTCATTACCACATTCAGAAAAAAATTATATTGCACAAAAACTTGTAATAATAAAATTTTTGCTATTCAATATTTGTACGCCTGCTAAGTTGAACTTCTTTGTCAGCCAATAATAATTACAGGAACAAGATGTTGCATCGCTCTCTTCCTTGATATTTACAGTTTCATCTTCAAAAGGGCATCTGCCTGACGCCTATTCAGGCAAAAAGAATTCTGTCTCACAAGAAGGCAAGGCTGGTGGTGAAGGAAACGGCACAAGCCATATGGTCCCAGAAAGGGCTAGCGTCACGCAGTGTTAAAGGTGGCGTAGCTCCAGGAAGAAGGAACCTCGGCGAGGTTGCAAAGCCTGCGCTGACACCTGAAAAGGTCGCGGTTCTGGAAGGTTGGTCTGCTGTGTATATGTGCTAAATCTATCCTGAGAAGTGCACGTAACATGTCACCTGTTCTTTTACAGAAACACTCAACCATTGGTCGCATGTGACAGGCGCCGACTCGTCCATTGCAGCCCGAAACTTGACCAGCATACTAACTGAAAAAATTCAGGATTGCATCAAGGCAGAGCGACGAAAACCTCCACAGTAAATGTACTGCGAAATGCATTCAATCCATAGATAACCCAACGAAGACCAAAGACTAGGGCTGTGCAATGTTTTTTCTGCATTAATAAATAGAATCGTCTCATATACACTCAACATAAGTCCTTTGGAGTCTTTCATGTGCTTAGAATGCTCATTTGCACGTTCAAAGTTAAGAACATCTCAACTGGGAATGCGTTCTAACTGGTCCCAGTTGTCAACTGGGAATGCATTCTCAACTGGTCCCAGTTGCCAACTGGGAATAGGTTCCCAACTGGTCCCAGTTGCCAACTGGGAATAGATTCCCAACTGGGAATAGATTCCCAACTGGGAAAAATTCCCAACTGGAAAAGTGTTCCTTAAACCAGTTCAACTGGGACCAGTTGAAACCAGTTAGATTCCCAGTTACAGATTTTCACCTGGGTTGTCTCCTAGGAGATCTTGGCTCATACCCACATGGGAGATTGGCCACACTGTACCTCATAATAGATCATTTTTTTACAACGCTTGCTAAAAAAAATAATGGAAATTAGATAGAAACAATTATAATGTTCCTTCAAAAAAAAAACGTGAAAAAATTGCAGAAGAAAGCGATAAACCAGAATATATAAAACAAATTAACAAGAATGAGGAAGGGGGAGAAAGAATTGGATATATCTGGCAGTACCACTAGCAGCGTATCCTTGCGGTTGCCTGAATGAATTTATGTAGCGCTGACCACGACCGGCTTTTTAAAGCCGGTCGTGGCGCTGACAGAATAGCACTGCGGCCCACACCCAACTGACTGGCTGCAGACGATAATAGGGTGGATGTATTGACTGGCAATCCGAGCATACCAATGGGTATTTCAAGAATTATTCGGCCCAGTGAGGTGAAGCGGTGGCATGTGAGAAGAAAGTGATCTATTGTTTCCGGTTCATTGCAAACTACACATAGGTTAGTTAATGAAAATCCTGATTTGTTGAGATAAAAATTTAACAGAGGAACTCAACAGCGAAAGCTTGTGAGGGTCACCTCACAAGTTGTAAGTAAGCGCTGTGTGTGTATCACGTCTCTTCTTCTCCGTCCCGTCCTTTATGCATGTGTATGTATCACGTCTCTTCTTCTCCGTCCCGTCCTTTATGCATGTGTATGTGTATCACGTCTCTTCTTCTCCGTCCCGTCCTTTATGCAGATACGTCAGGTTGAACTGGGCGCTTTCGAACGAGATGCGCGATCTGTAAGGAAATCTCTGCCGAGATCGGCTTAATTTCTCCGACGTGTGAGGCAATTATTTGCGGCCGATAAAAGTCGATGCCCGTTGGGAGGTTGGATCGCGATCGACACACCAATCGACACTAATATTACTAGCTCCTGCACTATTATTATAAAACTGCCTGCTAGCGCCACCAAGCGTCTCGACTACAGTATAAGTCAAGTCGCTATCAAACAGGCCTCAGCGAAAAGACCCAATAGACATCGACTCGTAGGGGACTGCAATGTGCTCTTACTTTACGTGGCATCGCACGAATCGTCGCGTTACCCGTGGCCCGCAAGTTTGAGCGCCGGTCTCCAGCGTTGTACGACCCACAGAAAAATCGGATCGCGCCCGAAATGGCGCGGCGCGAAGATCCGGTATGATACGTTCGCCTGCGGGCAGCTGGCATCAGCGGACATCTGACCGAGCCCCGTCCCTCCTTACCTTGTGAGCACATCACACGGCGAGCCAAAGAGAGAGGAATCGATCAGGTGAGGATGCTAGCGACAATCGTTTTCGGTTTGGCCAATGATTTCAACGTCTTTCTGTGTCGTCGGCTCCCAAGACAGTCTGTCGAACCGCCGCTTCTGCATTCTCTCGTATCTCGTTTTACGCACCGTTTCGTATAGAGAGGCGACGTTTCGTGTGTGCATCGACGTTCTGGTTTTGGCGTCCCTGCGTCACTTCGAGGTCAGAGCGGCCTGTTTACATTGTCTTAGCGTCGTCGGTGTTTTGGTGGATGCTCCGATCGACCAGTAATAGGAACGCGTTGTTTCAGAGACACGGGCCGGACAGTTTTGTTTACGTGACGGGCAAAGCGCCCGCAGACGTTGGGACACGTCGTTCTTGAGTGACGTGTTGTTAGAAGAGACCTTCGGTCGGCCTAGTGTGTAGTCTCCCTTGAGTTTGCAAAAGCTTTTTGTCGTTGGCAGCTTTGGCATACATGCGACAAAACCTTCGGCCTGTCCTGCGTCCTAATCACTTGCATCAGCCGTCCGTGTGTTTGGCAGCATTTAGCCAGTTGTCGCAATTTTTGTTTTTATTATCGAACTGGTCACTACATTGCGTTTGACTCGACGTAGCTTGCCTTTGAAAAGTGGTCAGGATGATGGCTCCGGCTTGCCCGTAATCGAAAGGGCGGTTCTCCGTGACAGCCAGATAGGACGTGGCAGATTAAGTTGAGAAGCTCCGAATGTTTCCTGTGTTGTTTCCGCTCTTAGCGGAGATGCGATTGGATATGGGGCACGGATACTGCGACTTTGTGTGAGGCCCGTCCAATTTACCACTGCATCGTTTTAAAGTCGGATTACTTGTACCGAAACTTGCATGTCGGATCGTCCGCATTGCGAGGGCGGTTGCGAGTTTTAGCGCCTGCGCCAAAC
Organism: Rhipicephalus microplus; assembly: GCF_043290135.1. Taxonomy (NCBI): domain Eukaryota; kingdom Metazoa; phylum Arthropoda; class Arachnida; order Ixodida; family Ixodidae; genus Rhipicephalus; species Rhipicephalus microplus. The sequence continues at coordinate 57,552,213 of NC_134707.1, forward strand.
TTGTTTCATTTTTGTCGCCGTGGATATTTGTTTTCAATATTCAACGGACACTAAATGTCAATACCATTTGGCGTACGAGTGAAAAATCTGTACATGTCTAAAATCGAAATATTTTATGCAACATCACTTTAGCGATCGAGGAATTAAAGAAAATCCAAGACACGATTTGTGTCGCCGTGAGTGGGGGCGAAGGAAGTTCGGCAAAACAAGCCCGGTGGCATAGTAGGGCCTCAGTAAGATTGCTCATGAGTGTTCAAACTATCTATTACAAAAGAACACCCTTTGTTGCATTGCAAGACAGAATAAAGTAGAACTTTATTCATTTTAGTCCGGTTCATGCGAAAAGGAGCTCCTGCCAAGGACGCATGCATAAGTTCTGTTTTTGCTGAGCCGTGCCCAACTAAAGTACCTCAATCTGCACTGCCAGACGTCGAGAATTGCAGGTATGGCGAGCGCTACGTCAGAAGGCCATTCTCATAGGTGGGTGGTTTGGATTGGGCTAACGGTATGCAGAGCACTATGACAAACTGTTTCTTAAAACCAAGCATTTCCTTGGCATGAGACAAGCACCACAAGGTTTCTGGAAAGCTATTTAAGGAATCCACGTCGACATTAGTGTCCCTTTAAAAGGAATGGCATGTCGCTCCGTGATGGCCAGATGTCCAGAATGCTTGGCCAAGGATCTATTTCATTTTGTTAGACAAACTTGAAGATTGGGGACGTGCCATATTTTGCACCAATTGATAGGCTTGCTGTCTTCTAGTGGCGAGCTCTAAACTAGAAACTTGAGTGGGGGAGCATTTGTGAGCAAAAACCACAATGTCATTGCATGGTGGGGACTTTCATGTTAATGTTGACCATTCGAGGTTCTTAAGTTTGCACCTACATCAAAGTACTCGGGTGCTCTTGCATTCTCCTTGCTTCAAAACATTGCCAGGAATCGAACCTGTACCTTATTTCTTTAAAGTTCATGGTTGTAGCTGCCGAATCCTCCTGCTGGGTGCTGTAATGTTATTGACTTGAAATGTCTCATGCCTCACATTGCATACCTTTGACGTTGAAGCTTGAAACTGCTCGCTGTAGAAAAGATAATTTCAATAAAAGCTTAAAAGAGCGCTTGAGCTCTGCCTTTAAGAGTGGAATGCCATTGGAACGTTATAGAAATGTTGGGCCCCATTTACGTCACCTATTATATTCACACACCTCACTTCATTTTTCTCTGGAGACCTCAATTGTTGAACGAACATCTGTGCGTGTTACATTGGGCATCTCAAATGGTCCTATAACACCGACTGTAGGTACAGTTGTAAAGCACCCACTGAGTCATTAAGGCAACGTGCACAGCTGCATGCTTTGTTGATGCTGTTGCTGACTATGGTAATGAATTATGCCTCTGCACTTCAGAGACGATGCTAGCGAAAGGGGGGAGGAGTATTGTGGGGTAGGGGGGGGGGGGGGCTTGAGCATCCCCAGAATTTTCGCCTGCTACCCCTAGGCCTCCCCCAACCACTAAAGATCAAGCATAGTAAAAAAAAAAAATGCATGAGAAACCCACTTTCTAGCCCCACTGGACAAAATTGCTTGTCAGGGGTGCCCCCGCTGTGAAAAAAAAAATTCAGGCGCTGCCCCTGGTGCACATTTTAATGGGTGAGCCTTTAAAGGGACTGACAACCAATTTTTGTGGTACCTGTTTTATTCAGCGCTACATTCAGAGAGTCTAATCACAGAATGGTAACACAGAAAGTGCTGTGTAACATTTATATACCATACGGTTCGGTGTGCAGCAACTTGATGCCATATACTAACATAACAGATAGCACTGTAAACAGTTTGAGGTAAGCATGTCTGTGCATTCTGTTTTTGTGCGACAGTTTTCTGTGTATGCGTGCACTCTGCACGCATTTCGAAAGCTTGGCTGCCCGTAACTCGCGTACCTCATAAGCAGCACAGAATAGAGCTGAAATAGATAATAATATGCATATGGTAACTATGAACATACGATCGAATGTAATTATAACACCTAATTATGTTGTGCCTGTGATCATCAGACTATGTTCAGCACAGTGAACGACTCCGTAATCCAGCCTGAAGGCTCCTTCGTTAGGCTGAGTAATATGCCGTTATCTTTAAAAGTGAAGGTTCATAGGCCTGCATCGTGCCGTCGCTGTCGTCGCCTCCCGCCACATCACTGCTCTCCATTTAGGCGTTTCTAGAACCAGGTAACTTTCGCAGCTCCCAATTGACACTTTTTCTCCGTAGTGAATGCGACGAGTGACACAAGTACTAGCAACGCTGTAGTTACATCTTGTATCTTGCCTCGTGCATATGAAAATCGTGCAGAGAGAGCGAGCACAGAGAAACGCGCAACGCATTGCAAGCAGCTACTCCTCCCTGCATCCCTGCTCGCGGTGCATGTGTGTCGCCTGTGCATTCACACATCCACCGTGTGTGAGCCAGCTGGCGAGCAGAGCTGTGCAAACTGTACTGGTTTTAAAAACGTTGCCCCCACCCAACCGCTTTTGTGAAAGCCAGCAGCGAAACTGGGCACACAGTCGTTTGTCTCCCGTTTCTATGGAGCTTCGCTCATCAGTTGTATTTAAATACCGAACAACTGGTAGTTTTTGTTTGTAACTGCTAAACTTGATTATATATATTAAAATAGAGGTGTTGTACGTCGAGAAAGGTTCAGACGTAGCTTGGCAAAATGTCCTTTATCAGGCAGGTCTGGCTAATGGCGAGCGGCGTGCGCGAGCTACTACTGCAGCCACCGATCATCATCGTCTTCTTCGTTGCCAGCAGAGCGTCCGTTACTCAGATTCATTAATTCATTACAATTACTCCCCACGAAATAAGGAGCCATCCTGGCGACCTATGGACAAGTAAACACGGGAGGGTCGTAGCAGGGCTTAAGTCTCGAGACGTGGACAATTTCCTGGCCACGACGACGTTGGTCAGAAGATGGTTCCAGTGGCTCGATGAGGTAATTCACCGGTGACGTTTTTTGTAGCACACGATATGGGCCGTGATACTTGGGGACCAACTTGGTAGAAAGGCCAGGTGTAGCAGAGGGAACATGCAGCCAGACGAGTGAACCTGGATCGTAGGAAGTGGTGTTATTTGATGCGTCATGGTGGTGCTTTTGGCGTCCTTGGTCTTGGGTTGTGAATGCTCTTGCCAGTTGGCGGCATTCCTCAGCGTATGTAGCGGCTTGAGACAAAGTCGTGGACTCTGAGGAGTCAGGTTTGTACGAAAGAATGGTGTCCATAGTGCAAGAAGGTTCGCGTCCGTAAAGGAGGAAAAAAGGAGAGAACCCAGTAGTGCTTTGAATGGCGGTATTATAAGCGAACGTGATAAACGGGAGCACTCGGTCCCAATTGGAGTGGTCTGACGAGATATACATAGACAGCATGTCACCAAGGGTGCGGTTGAAGCGCTCTGTCATTCCATTGGTCTGGGGATGATAGGCGCTTGTAGTGCGGTGAACGACGTGGCACTCACGCAGCAATGCTGTGATGACGTCTGACAAGAATACGCGACCACGATCGCTCAGTAACTCCCGAGGTGCTCCATGACGTAATACGATGTTGTGAAGAACGAAAGTCGCAACGTCTTTTGCTGTAGACGAGGGAAGGGATGAAGTTTCGGCATACCGCGTGAGATGGTCGACGGCAACTATGATCCAGCGGTTACCGTCAGCAGTGTTGGGAAGGGGACCATAGATATCGATGCCGACGCGGTCGAATGGTCGGGATGGGCATGGTAAGGGTAGCAAGGTACCGCTGGCGTGACAAGGGGGAGTTTTTCGTCTCTGGCACGTCGAGCAGGCCCGAACGTATTGTCGTATAAAACGGTACATGCCACGCCAGTAATATCGGAGACGTATGCGAGAATAAGTCTTCAGGAAGCCTGCGTGGCCACATTGGGGGTCGTCATGAAACGTGGAACAAATTTCGTATCGCAGATGACGTGGAATCACGAGTAGCCACTGACGTCCACCGGGTGCGTAGTTGCGTCGGTACAGCACGTCGTCGCGAGTGGCGAAGTGCTCCACTTGCCGACGCAACGTGCGAGAAGGGGGGGAAGCCGTCCGCCCAGCCAGGATGTCTAGAATCGAAGCAACCCAAGGGTCCTTGCGTTGCTCAGATGGCATGTCGGCGATGGTGACGGCAGTGGCATCACAGGTTATACTTTCGCAGCAGTCCGGGTCAGGGGGTAGAGGCGAACGGGATAGGGCGTCTGCGTCCGAATGTTTCCGACCGGAGCGATAGACCACGCGAATATTATATTCTTGGAGGCGTAATGCCCATCGGGCGAGGCGACCGCTTGGATCCTTCAATGACGACAACCAGCAGAGGGCGTGGTGGTCAGTCACGACGTCAAAAGGGCACCCGTACACGTAAGGTCGAAATTTTTCTATCGCCCAAATAATGGCGAGGCATTCCTTTTCAGTGACAGAATAGTTGCTTTCGGCTTTGCTAAGAGTTCGGCTTGCGTAGGCAACCACGTACTCTTGGAAGCCGTCTTTCTTCTGTGCAAGAATAGCGCCTAGCCCGACACCACTAGCGTCGGTGTGGATCTCTGTGGGTGCCGATGGGTCGTAGTGTCACAGAATAGGCGGCGACGTGAGGAGGCGGCGCAGTTCATTGAAAGAGTCGTCACAGGTGGCAGACCAGGCTGAAAGGTCTCTGGAGCCGGCGAGGAGCTTGCTCAAAGGAGCGATGATCGTCGCGAAATTGCGGACGAAGCGCCGGAAGTAAGAGCAAAGGCCTATGAAGCTTCGGAGCTCTTTCATGGTGGTCGGTTTGGGAAACGCTGAAACGGCTGTAAGTTTGGCAGGGTCAGGAAGAATGCCGTCTTTTGAAACCACGTGGCCAAGGATCGTAAGCTTTTGAGCGGCGAAATTGCACTTCTTCAGATTCAGTTGCAGCCCCGCGGCAGAAATACACGCGAGGACTTTCTCGAGGCGGGTTAAATGGGTTGCAAAATCAGTTGAAAAGACGACAATATCATCTAAATAACAAAGGCAAACGTTCCATTTGAGGCCTTGAAGGATAGAGTCCATCATCCGCTCGAAAGTAGCTGGCGCGTTGCAGAGGCCGAAGGGCATCACTGTGAATTCGTAAAGCCCGTCGGGCGTGATGAAAGCAGTTTTTTCACGATCGGCTTCTGCCATGGGTACCTGCCAGTATCCAGAGCGGAGATCTAAAGAAGAGAAAAATTCGGCTCCCTGTAGGCAGTCCAAGGCATCGTCAATGCGTGGCAGCGGATAGACATCCTTGCGCGTGATTCGGTTGAGACGCCGGTAGTCCACGCAAAACCTGATGGATCCGTCCTTCTTCTTCACCAACACAACTGGAGAGGCCCAGGGACTGCTTGACGGTTCGATTATGCCACGTGTCAGCATGTCGTCAACCTGTTCATTGATGGCACGGCGTTCGGTAGTTGACACACGATATGGACGCTGCCGTAATGGCGTCTCTTGACCGGTATCTATACGGTGTACAACAGATGACGCTCGACCTAAGGAAGGCTGATTGTGGTCAAACGAGGCTCGAAAACGCTGTAGGAGCTTGATCAGCTGTTTCTGCTGCCCAGGCGTGAGGTTACAATCGATGGACTTGCGGAATACATCCATAGGTTCATTAGCGTCAGTTGCGAGTGTAATGGCACAAGTCGGTAGAAATGGCTTGTCTGGATAGATCGGGTCTTCGAAAATACAATTTAAGGTCTCGAGGCTTCCCAGACACTCACCGCGTAGCACGATGTACGGGCAAGCAGAAACGTTGCACGCATAAAGTACCGCCGAACCATTGGAAAAGTTGATGTTGGCAAACGGGAGGACGATGGTTCGGTGTTGCACACTAGCTATAGTTGGTTGGAACAGGAGCGTCGAGTTAGTGGCAGCAGGGGAAAACACAGGCACTAGGACGGCGGACAACGGCGCGATGCGGACGTCAGCTGCGGCAAACACTTTCGAGGGACTGTGGTGGTCGATATCAAGGCACGATATATATATATATATATATATATATATATATATATATATATATATATATATATATATCGCTTGTATTCACATAGCAGAAATGATGTGTGAATGCGTTACTATAATTCACTGTCTTTTCACTTTCATTGGGATGTAATCCCACATTTTGGTCAGTTGTCAGTTTCTTAAATCACCCACTCATTGTACAGTAAACATGGTATAAGGCCTGGTGCGATGACCAGCGCTTATCCTGCCTACGTGCTCGCACATTAATAAGTGTGTGAGCACGTGGGCAGAATAACCGCTGGTTATTAAGGGTAACCGATTGGATTCCCAGAAAAGGCAAATGCACGAAGGAAAACAGAAAGTTAGGCGGGCCGATGAGATTAAAAAGTTTGCAGGTGTAATGTGCACCGGAAGGCACAAGGCCAGGTTGATTGGCGGATCATGGGAGACGCGTTTGTTTACAGCGGGCATAGTCAGGCTGACGATGATGATGAAGATGAAGGAGGTAAGTTTATTTACATAAAGGCAGAGAGGTCGGCCTGAGCGATAGCTTGCTCTAGCCTGCTACTCTACACTGGGGGAAGGGAAAGGGGAAAAGAAAGATTAATGGATGACGATGGTGAGATAGAGAGGTGAGTATGTAGTGTTCTTTCTAGTTGAGACGCATTTTATAGCCGCGCACATAGTCCAGTTGTTTCCAAAAAGGTTATAACTGCTCTTGTGACCGCAGTTGCACTGTTGGTGTCTGGCCAAGGGCCTAACATGGTCTCATCAGTTAATGACCTACTGGGATATAGTTCAGTAGAAGAAATCAGTTTGTCGTTCACGTGCGGTCGTTCACGTGCGTATGCTGGGCAGACACAAAATATGTGCTCAAGTGTTTGTGGCACATCACAGTGCTCACAATTAGGACCGGTGTCACTGCGACTGATGATATGTGCGTAACGTCTGGTGTACGCTACACCAAGACGAATGCGGTGGATCATACTTGTGAGTTGCCGTTTAAATTTAGGGGGCATGCGGAACCTCATTTCCGGGTCCCGTTTGTGAAGTCGCTGGTGACGCCGTTCCGGTTCGGTCCAGTGCTGAAGTGTGTAGCTGCGCATCACGCAGCGAAGCAGGGCGTTCGTGTCAGCTCGTAAAAAGGCAATGCGTACTTCAGGGGCACTGCTTAAGGCATTTTTAGCTTCAGCGTCTGCCTCTTCGTTTCCCATCACGTTGCAGTGAGCGGGAATCCACTGGAAAGTCATAAGATGACCATTTGTTGAAGCAACCTGAATAAGTTCTGTGATTTCTATTGCCAAGCTGTAATACGGACCTTGCTTCATGATGCAATTAATGGTTTGCAAAGCGGGTTTGGCATCACAGAAAATCGTCCAGGCTCGAGGTCGCTCTCCGGAAATAAATCTTGTTGCCTCCTGGATAGCGACAAGCTCTGCGGCAGTTCATGTAGTTTTATGGTACACTTTGAATCGTCGAGCGATATCTATGTCTGGGATGACAAAGGCTGCGGTGGAGGTGTTTAGCGTGGCGAATCCGTCGGTGTACACGTGCAGAGAATCACTGTACGTTGTATAAATGTGATATAGGGTCAGTTGTCTGAGGCCAACAAAAGAAATGAGTGACTTCTTCGTAATTACAGGTATCGTAAAAGAAACAGGTGGTTTAGGCAGGACCCATGGAGGCACTGCAGGGGCATTTGGCGGAGAAAACCTTGATGGTATAACATTTTCATGCCGCGATATTATTCTTGAGAAACTGCAACCTGGGTGAGTGGCGGGTAGTACTGACAGTGGGTGCTGTCTGTGTCTGCTCAGCGATCGGAGGTGAACACTAAGTGGCTCGCAGAGCATGTATACACTAATGGGACAAGCTTGAGCCTCTGCGATTGTCCCATTTGTTGAAGTACAGGGCGGTAGACCCAAGCATTTTCGTAAGCATTGAGTTTGAACACACTCTAGCGTCTTCACACAACTAGGTCTCATATTGGAGAGCACCGGCATGCTGTATCAAATGTATCCCACAAATAGAGCATTGTACAATTGAAGTAGCGATGATTCTGACGGGCCCCATCTTGCTCCTGCTACGTGGCGAAGAACGAGAGCAAAGCTCTTCAATTTAGATTTAAGTACTGCGACATGCCTCGTCCACGATAGATCTCTGTGTACGACAACCCCAAGGAATTTGTGGTGCGTTACAGCAGGTATCGCTGTCCCATTAATAAATATCGGGTATTGCGACATATGCTTGCGCATGAACGCAAGCACTGCGCATTTGTCGATTGAAAGAGTGAGCCCCTGACGTTGTAGATATTTGTATGTGATCCTCACTGCACGCTGTAGTCGAGCTCGCAATTGCGGGCTAGTAGTTCCGGATGCCCATATGCATATGTCATCAGCGTATGCACTGATCTTCACCGCGCTGGGAAGTTCTACTGCTAGGCCGATCATTGTGACATTGAATAGGATCGAGCTGAGAACTCCTCCTTGGGGAACACCACGATGAGCCTTATATCGATCGGTGTCTCTGTTATTTGTCGTCATGTAAATGGTGCGGTCCCTAAGGTAGCTAAAAATCCAAGCGTACAGTCGTCCACCGATGTCGAAATCTTCCAGTGCATCAAGGATCGCATAATGCAGCACATTATCGTAGGCACCCTTGATGTCTAAGAAGACCGCCGCCACTAGTCTGCATCGGCTTCTTTCTTCTTCAACGCTGGTGATCAAGTCGACCACACCGTCAATGGCAGATCGGCCTCTTCTGAAACCGTTCATAAATGCAGGAAAGGAGTGGTTGCTCTCTAGAAGCCACTCTAATCTTGACAGTACCATTCTTTCCATCACTTTTCCGACACAGCTGGCTAAGGCGATTGGTCTGTAGGAGGAAAGTGCATAAGGACACTTCCTCGGCTTAAGCAATGCAATAATGGGACTGCATTTCCAATTAGCTGGGACTTCTCCTGACTCCCATGAGGTGTTATAATGAGATAACAGGATATGTAGTGCTTCTGTACCAAGTTGGTTGAGTGCAGCACACGTGATTCCATCAGGTCCTTGTGCCGATGAGCGTCGGGAGGCAGAAATCGCAGCGTCAAGCTCATGCATTGTAAAACGCACATCAAGGCATTCGTCAGACGATGGAGGCGCGATGGTAGTAAAAGGCTCATTAGTGGCGAAACCATCAGTGGTGGCCACGATGAGGCTACAGTAGTCGCTGGCTATCGCAGCTTCTGTCCGTCCCTGGTGTAGAGCAACAGCTTGAAATGGTTGACGTTGTTGGGGAGTTGTCTGAAAACTTCTTACCACCCGCAAGATTTTAGATAGAGGTTGCCTGGGGTCCAAAGATCCACAGAAATTTCTCCAACGTTGTCTGTCAATCTTGTCAAGATGCTGAAGAACATTTCGTTGAGCTCGACGACAGGCGGAAAGGTCTGAAGGCGACTTTGTTCGTCTGTATCGGCGTTCGGCACGGCGACGGATTGCACGAAGGGCCTCGTATTGGGAGTCAACTGCTGATCTCTGCATCGGTAGGTTAACCTGTTTGGTTGTGTCAGGCAGTGAAGAAGCAATGATGTTCTCTACCTTGGATGGATCAGTCGTGTGCTCACAACCAGACTTGACAGATGCCTTGAACAGTATCCAGTCGGTTTGACGGGTGAATAATGTGTTAACGTGACCCCTCGCAATGCATAAGGCCTCTATAGGGTTCTTTTCTCAACACTTTCAAGCACTTGGCATGCCACAGAGGTAAAGTACCCGGCTGTCACGCTGAACGCTGGGGCTTAGTTTCAGCTCAAACCCCTAATTTTTTTTTTTTGCATCACTTGCGATTTTTAGCTCGCAAATAACGGATTTCGCACCCGCGACCAATGATACTAATACCGATGCTTGCATTTCTGTCAAAGAAACTTGTTAATGGTGTCATGTCAAAATGTGAAGGCAAGTCGCCCAGAATGGGCCGACTCGCACGGTCATGTAATTTATGACAGTGGAAACAAATTGAATGACTTCTTTTGTTTACAGGTATTGTGAGTGTAAATTCTTGTTAGATTGTTTTGTGTTTATTTTTTGCAGTGTGCAACACTGTTCATTACTTTGCTAATTCACCTATATCTTTTCTGTTATTCTTCCTTTGTGCTATGTATTGGCACAATGATATGTGTGTGACCTCTGACATGTTTTGCCTTACTTTATTAAGCCTGTATGTACTGTGTTCTTGCTCCCATTCCTGTCTAACGCTTGTTAACGGCGAAATAGGTAAAGTACATGAATACAGATAAAATACATTAATACAGAAGTGGTTAAATGCAGACACCTGTGTTGTTCTTTTTTTTTTTTTATACCAATGGTGGTTTCACAGAGCATTCGAATGTGAATATATTATCGCGCATGTCTCACTAGAATGCACTTAAATAATAAAATTCTAGTTTGGTGTTGGTAATGCCAAGTATGGGCGAGCTGAATTTCAATTTATTTCTCTGGACACCGCTTCCTGGCGTCACTCAAGCTGCTAGCAGCAGATTTTAAACAAAAGAGATGTTTTGCTTACATGCTAGGCGAGTAAACATCTAAGTGGAAGTTGATTGGCTGGATTGCAAAAGCTACTCTAGACTAACCTGTAACATGTACTTACATGACTTCAAATTTCTAGTTTCTAGTAAAGCTCCTCTGAAGTGCGCATTGCTAATGCTGCCACAAGATGTGTTCAACTTATCTATTAATTAGTAAAGTTTGATTGCTTATAAATAATTTGAATGACAGCAAAGGCAAATAAAAATTTATGTTGCAGGGAAAGGTAAATGTTTGAGCTCATCTAAAGTGCTAATAGGACTCTTGCTCCTTGTCTTTTGGCAGATGTACTACTAGCCTTGCAAGCGAGGCAAAATGCAGCTTGGCTCGAGGAGACGGATGTGGTTCCGGGCGTGGTGGCTCACGTGGTGCCTGTTGGCACTCGTGGCCTTTGCCAGTCTCGTCTGGGGTGAAGCCGTTGGCGGAGACGGCCCTGCTCCCGCGAAGCATCGCTCGGATGATTCCGGGGAAGGCGTCGACGACGAAAAGAGCAAGCTGCAGGTGCGTTTCTGGCCTTTCGGCATCGGTACTACAGTGGACCACCATGACAGACCCTTTCCACAATTCGCGAGTGCACTTCTCTGCACTGCACATTTGCTTAACCAGTGGTGGTAACAAATTGTTGGCAGGCCAGTTGGTACATACTGAGCGAGAAACAGCACACCTCGACGAGACAGAAAGTTAAACAAGAAGTTAACAGCGGTGTGTGTGTGCATGCGTGTGCATGCATGCGTGCGTGTGCTTTTTAATTTTTTGTGTCATCTAGGCGCGCTGTTTCTCACTCAGTTGTACCAAGTGTGGTTTAAGTGGGAATAAAATGCTAGCGACACGTGCTGGGGCTTGTCTGTTATTCTTGTTTTTATTGGGAGGGCTGAGTCAACACTTTGCTAGGTCATAGCGCTAGCAAACTATGGTTGAACAAGCTGTTTGCAGAAGTGACTAGCCACCATTAGTCGGGGTATGTTTTCAATATATTTTAATGCCACTAAATAATTCAAGCTGCCTCACTACAGACATTCATTTCATGAAAGCTTTTTGCTGGACCAGCCTAAATATATCGGCTGCCTTTCTTGCTTCTAGCTGAACATTTGCGGTTTTATGTCGCCAGGAGCTGCAAATAAAGCGGGTTGCGCGCGGGATCAAGCTAGTCAAACCACATGCACCAGCATTTGCGTGCTGACTGAGGAAGCAAAAAATAATAAATAAATAAAGATGAAGAAACCATGTGTGTCCTTGATCTACTGCATACCGAACGCTGCTTAAAGTTGCTTTTGGCGTATTTCACGTGTGTTCTCTGGTGATCCACGCTGGCCATTGTTGGTATAGGCACTGCTGACCTGGCACTTTTTATTTCCATGTGCACTCAAATCTCGATATAACGAAGCCAGATATGAAGTATTGGTTATAACGAAGTAAATGAAGAGTAGTCTTGAAATAGCTGTTCTGTTAGGAATATACCTTTATAATGAATTTTTATATAACGAAGTTAATTTCTAGTAAGGTGCAACACTGTTATAATGAGGTCTAAGTGTGCATGAATGCCCGCTAAAGAGGAAAGAAGATGACCACCATCATAGGTCAATTGGTAAAGCATCGGGCACATCATTCGAAGGTCGCAGGTTCAGTTCCTGGCATTGGCAAACTGTCTTTTCGTCCACTTTGCTTTCTTTACATATTTATTGGGAGCACTTTAATGCATTCATAACAGTGCAGTTAGAATCTCCTATATTCTTCTTACTATCATTAGCTGTTTATTTCTATTAAGGAAGGCCAATATCATTTTCTGTATGAGTGTGTTTTAAATGAGTGAATGACAGTTCTCTTTCATTGATGGGATACTGAAACTGTTTTGTCAATTTCGTATAAACGCATTATGCCGGTAAGGGGAGTCCTAGGAATCATTTGCGGACTGATTTCAGCTCTCTGTACGAACGGTGTAATTTATTACAGGACTTGAAGCATACAACTCGCTTGCAGAGCGCAGTGGCCCAGCTGAATGAGTATTTAATTTCTCGTGCCCTTTTTTAAATTGCATAGTTCCATGTTACCTAGCACTGCTGAGGGATAGTGTAAATTTAAAAGCTCTTTTTCTTTGTTATATTCTGCATTAGCGTGAAATAATAGACAGGTCTGTTATTTCTGACTTGCACCGGCAACCGATCTGATTGGGCACGTTCAGTGCACATCACGAAACCTCCCATGGGCAGCGCGGGTCACCGGCCTGTATTACAATGTGCTGCACGTTGACAGGAGCTGTGCCAATGAACTCTACACCATGAATGGCCCTCGCCGAGTCATTGGTGACTCATAAAGCTGCAGCATTGTGTAGTCGTGCAATTCCATCACTGAATTGAGCTCTCGCTATCTAATCAAAACCAGGGTTCACATGTCTGCAGCTGTAACTCCACCCCTGAAGACGCCAGCACACTGCCTGATCTTACGCTAATCGGTGATCATTCTCAAATGATTTTTGTTTGTCCGCATTCCTTCGGAGATTGGCATTATAAATGAGAAAAATTGGCCCCGTATCTGCATGTTATACTTCAAATGTGGTCGAAAGACGATAGTCTTGCATCTGGAGAGAGTGAACAAAACGTTTATTTGATTGTTCTGCGCAAGAAAATTGGTGAATGGTGTTCTGGAGGCGCTGCGTCGGGGTGCCTCGAGCGTGCAGCGGAGGCGAACGAGCGCACCAAGTCGCGTTACACGTGAGACAAGAGCGGTATCTGGCAGTTGTCTTGGAAAACGAAGCGGGCGGCATGTGCGCCAGTCTCTGAGGTGATAAGGTGTAGAACGCAAGGTGATGGGTAGGTGCCACCACTGTGTCGTCTTAGCAAAGCGTTGGAAACACTCGCCTTTTCATACAACTGTTACAGCGCTACGGTCCTTAGAATTACTTATGTATCCCGTTTCTAGAAAAAAGTCATGCATACAGACTATTGACGTGTTGTTATAGCGCCTCAGATATGCACAATAATTGCGTTTAAATTGACAATCGCACAAGTATGAGCGCTAAACCTTGAGCAATATTGGTGGGCGCTGCTGACGGGGTTGGCGGTTTGGGTTATCATTAGGTGCCGTTTAGACTTTAGGGTATTGTTAAGCGTGGACAAACAGACAAATGTACAGACATACCCGAAATTTTATTGTCGAAGGTCCTCAAGAAAGAATATTGTCTTTTAAAAAAGAGTGACTGGTAGTGCAGCAGCACCCTCTGGAGCAGATCTCGACGGTTCCACGTGCCTCATCTCTGTTGCCCGATGGCACGCGCTGCGAAGCATGCTTAGTGGAGCTCTCGGACCGAGTGAAACTCTGTGCAATCACGGTGAGAAACGAGAGAAAAAGAGGACAAACCGCTCGTACCGCTCATCTGTCTCTTTCTCGTTCCCTGTTTTGTGCTCGCTAAAGAAAGTTATAACATGGATACATGCCAAGTCGCCCAGCTGTCGGTTCTACTGCAAACCACAGTACCCTTTTTCTCAGTAAGTGTCCTGGTCACGCTGTGCTTCATTACGTTCGAGAACTGTCGCCAACTGGCTCTGTTTTCGATTCTTGCTTGACGGAGCTCAACTTGAGCGGGGTTGTGGTCACCAGCGAGGCTTTGTAGTTGTAGGAATTGAGGAGCATTGTAGGAACGAGTGGCCAGAAGGAGCATATAATTATAGATGCCTGTAGCCACTTTGATGCATGATGCAGCACTTAAGTTGCATGCAACTTAAGTTGTTGCATGCATGTGATTTGCATGCAACATTCGTTGCATGTGATTTGACAATGATACAGCCTAAAAATAGACAAAATTTCAAGAAACCGTTTCAGGGTCGCTTTACCAGATCTCTTCCTCGCCAAATTCCTCGGAAAGCATAATTTCATCAGTGTAGGGCAGTTTATCTGTTGTTTAGGAGGCACTTTCAAACTTTCAAAGGTAATGCTGGTAGTACCCAATAAGTGTCAGTACCACTCTAATGGTGTTTGAATAGCACTGCAAGAAGTGTTTCAGCAATTTTTTTTTTGCATAAACCTTTAATACTACTCTACCTCTAGTTCAACACAAGATCAACCCTAAATGGCTTCATTTTGTTACACTTCTTTAGGCACCCGTTACTGAAGTCCATCTTCCAGCACTACCGAGTACGAGCACCGACGATGACGAGGTCAAGGAACGACCACCGAGCCGACAAGCCGCAGAAATGCCCGAACCGGGAAGTGCTAGGAAGCGATTTGAGCCGAAGCTTGTTGGGGAGACTGTGCAGTCACTCAGCAAGGAGACGTCCGAAGAACAGATTCGAAAGTCGGAGGTATGTGCCTGTGTCTCGAATCGGGAGACGTGCAGTTGTGAGGCGGGGTCTTGGTTAGTCGCGACCGTACTGTCATGTGGTTGTGATGGTGAAGAGTTGCCCAGTATGCAAACTGGGAATCAAGAATCGCAACCCTTTGCTGTGTGAACTTGTGCCTTCCAGAGAAATTGCTGGCCAAAGCTGCAAATCTGTATCCTGTTGCACATACATTGCTGTTTCAATTGACCTGAGGTGGTTACAGTGGTTCCCTTGTTAAAACTTGTAATTACACTCAAACCTCGTTATAACAAAATATAGGTTATAACAAAATAAATGAAGAATAGTGTTGCAATAAATAGTGCTAAAAATAAATCTTTATACCGAATTTTCGGATATAACAAGCTTATTTTTATGTAAGATCCAAGTTTGTTATAATGAGGTTTGAGTGTACTTACTAATGCACACTAGATCTAATCTTGGGTGTAAAATTTTTACGCCTCATGTTTCATACTTTTGAATTATATTGGAACAGGGAAACATTGCACCAAATTTTTCGGTTCTCATAGGCTTGGCACAGCAAGGTGTGTGCACAGGTGTTGAGACAATTTGACATGGTCGTAGCACTGATACACCTTGAAGAAGTGTCGGGAGTTTGGCACGTACCTCTGTACAGCTTTTGTTGCAAGTGTCACATTGTTTCGCAGAGAAAAGATGGAGAGATGACGCCCACAGCAGAAGACGTTGCTGCGAAGCAGAAGGCAGCGGAAGGGCTCGAGGATGACCACACTGTTCCTCCGGCAAAAGGGGACGCGGAACCAGACGCTGCCGCTGCTGAGGCACCCTCTGGGAAAACTGCCGGTGCTTCAAAAACGCTGCCTGAACCAGTGCCTAAAGAACTCTCTGAGGAGGAAAAAAGAGGTGTGCTTGATTTCTCGTTTGTTATGTTTAAAGAGTCCTTATGCAACCTAAAAAGATACAGTGGAACCACAATTATGCAGCATTGATGTGATCACGCGAAACCATCATAAAAAGTAGAACCTCGGTTTGTAAACTCGGCTGATACATATTGCTGCCAAATTCATAAAATTCCTCGGCCAAATTTCACTGGGCTAAACTTCAAATGTTCCAAGCACTTCTCGATGTGTGATACAAACTACAAGCGTCACGATGTGTGATACAAACTTGGGTACTGAGTCCATCCCGCGAGTCGACGAAAGCATTGTGTGGCCAGCACACGCACAGTCAGAACTGTGGCTATCGTTTTTTACAACCGCTGCGGACGAAGCCACAGTCGCCACCTACGCGATCACGCAGGGTAACAACCAAATTTCGAAAGTGCATGCGCATACAATGTCCACCAAGTCAGGCTAAGGCTGTCTGCTGTTACCACTGTGGGCAAAACTGCATTGCACACAATCTTAGATAACAACAATGTAGTTTTCAAGACACGCATGTTGTGAGCACACTGACTGACTGAAACCAGGACTGCACCGTCAGTCGCGACTGCTGCATGCAAAACTGTATGCTGTTGGTGATCAATAGTGACTATGCAGCAGCAGTTTAGAGGAAATAATGCCGTAAAAAAGGCTAGAAGAATTTTTAGTGTTTCTGTTGTTTGCTTATGGGTGGAGTGAATTTCGGAACACAGTTTAGAATTGGCCTAAAGCAAAGCTTTGACACCTGCATTTGCGGCAGCCAGCTGCGCTATTCATCCCTTGTTTCCGCTATGAGTGTGCCCAAAAGACATACTCAAGTTGTTTTGAAGCCAATACTATATGTTTTGTGAGTATACGGTGGTTAAAAACGAACGTTGCTACTTTGTTAGTGATACGAAATTTCAGATTATACGATTATTTTAGCCCAGATTCATATCACTGAGATTCTAGTGTAACATGTGCTCTGTTTAATAATACTACTTGAGAATATAGGCAGTAACACTCAGCCTTGCCCAAAAAAAGAAAACAGGTACAGGCCGCTTAAGGAGCCTGCGGCACGACCTTACACTTGTGTGCGAAAGGTAAATTAACTTACTTTGAAAAACGGGAGCCGAACATTAACTGAGGGAGCTGTGAGCAAATCTTTATTCTCAGTTAAAAAAAAAAAAAGAAATCAAGTCCGACATGCTTCTTTCTTTCCAATAAAATTTGTCCAAAAACTGTCAGCACGTCAAAACGAAACCGAAGCCACGATGGCAGCAGTTTCCTGTCAGAAGAGCGAGATGCGGGAGTGTCACCATCTTGTAATAATGGTGGAGCTCATTCTGTTGAGAGTTCATGCGGCACTGAGCTGTGCCCGCCGTATTTGTTCCCTTGTGAAGTGCATTTGGGGATATGCCACTCCTGTTACGAGCGTATGCCTTGGGAGAAGTAAGTTTGCACGGTGAAGATAGCTGCGACGCATTTCTTTTGCGGGATCATGGCATGTATGTGACCGAGTACAGCGAACAGAGCGAGGAGATTTTCGGCCGTATTTCAATTGGCACACATTTCCATGTGTCACAAACGTGATAACATCTGAACTTCAAAGACAAGCTTGCAGACTAGCTCAAGCTACTCTGTGTGCGTAGAGCTTGTCTAGGCAACGATGCTGGACACATGCTCGATCAATGCATATTCAGGAGCCATTTTAAAGCCAGGAAAAAGAACATCATAGAAGCATATTAACTGCCGGGAGCATCAATTTTTTATTCTAAGAAAGCACACTGTACCTGTCTCGCTCTATAATTTTCTAGTTGTCAAACTAAAGGCATGCAAGTATTTATCTAATGACCCCTGCAAATATGTTTGATTGGTACTAATATATTCACGTAAAAATAAAAGGTGATTTTTTTTTCTTTGCTGGTATCGGAGAGCCATCGTGTCATACGGGGGTCGTCATGAAATTGTCCCTTATTATTGAGGTTTTCAATACATTATTTCTATGGTGGCATTGCTGGGACCAAACAGATTCATCGTAATGTTTGGGTTGTCGCCACACCAAGGGGAGCAAATTTAGATTTCCCTGTACGGGGTACTCGCCACGGTGGTCTAGCGATTATGGCACTCGACTGCCAACTCAAAGGTCACGGTATCGAATCGTGTCCATGGCGGCAGCATTTTCTATGGAGGCAAGAATGCAGGACGATTGTGTACTTACATCACGAAAGCCATGTTCCTAAGTCAGTGGGCTGATAATGGTAATTTTTTCTTGCTGGCAGCCTTCAAGCTATGGTTACCAACTCTTCAATGAAGCGAATTGAGACGGTAGGGGTGATTGCTCTAACATTCGGAGCCAACAAAATCATTTTTTTTATTATTGCATAATGTTCCAGACTAACCTGTCGTTCCTTTTATGTTGCGGCTTCTTGAAATAGTAGTTCCGCTGGCTATGCACTATTCCCAAAACTTCCTCTTGCTGGAGATTGTACTCGTAAACGTCGCACTTCATGCACAAGTTCAGCTAGAGCTCCTCGCAAGCCACTGCAACATTGCTTTCTGTGCGCGATTCATGCAAATTTCATGTTTCGTAGCATGACGCACGCTGTTGGGCGTGCGTCGGATCTCGTAGTGTGTTTCTACTGGACAGTTCGGAACAAATCCGGGACATGTAGCAGTCCCGACCGGGTCGACATGGATGGTCTCTCAAAATTCGAGACGCTTCCTAACCCTACTTCGAACAGCATTTATACGGATGGCGCATCCACCTGGTGGTTGTTTCTGCGACTTAGGCCCGATTGCATGGCCTTCGAGATGTTTAACACTTTCCCTTATCTCGGAGGTCACACAAGGAAGCCATACATTTGATTTAAAGACTGTGCTGGCTTCAAGTTGAATTCGAAACAATAATTGGCAGCATTTACTGCTTTTAAGCACTGATATAAACAGTAATTTGGTGGTGATTAATGGTGAAATAATTGTGGTGATAGAAATTAACTGTGCTGTTCGTTGCCGGTTGTGCTGTCTAACGAGTCACTCTTTTTTTTGTTGTTGTTGCAGCAATCAGCCTCTATGAAGCAGCCAAGGCATTGCTCAACTCAACAGACTCTGACAGAAAAAAGTAAGAGGGCATTGCAGGGGAGTTCTTGTTTTGAGAGTGGGTGCATGCGAGACGTTGTTGGGACCAAGCTTTGACGTAGCTCTGAACATAAATGGGTCGTGATTAAGGCTAGTCGGTGCTGCGTGATCTTTGCTGTAGTAGCGCAAGAAAAAGTGGCGGCAGCAATTGCTGTCGTCTTTTGACACCATTTTTCCTTGCTATTTAGCGAAAGTTTGCTTCGAACCTAGAAAGTTGTATGCTCGCAAGTCCATCGTTTATGCCTTCTATAGGGATACAGTCAAACCTGACTTATCAATCTCGGGGTAAGTGCAATCATCCTTTACATCGGACTACCTTTTGAAAACGAGAATGCTTAGCATCGATCAACAGGAACATCTTCAGATATGTCGAATAAAAATAGCCGCAACACTTTGCAAATTGTGCATCGCAAAACACCACTAGAAGGTGGCTTTTTCTTCTGGAAGGGGGGCTTTTTTTTGCACCAGTTTCGGTGAGCGAGTGGTGTGATTGAATTAGGAGGGTGCTGTGCATAGAAACGACCGCCTACCTCATAACCCCTTGTCGTCACCCCATACCCCGGTCGTCCTATCACGCACTGGGGGGCACAGTTGCCATTCGCTTCAATGTTGTTTTGCACTTCCTTCGTTTATGAGTCGGCTGTCTTGAAATGGACGAGCCTGCGGAGCTGATGACCTGTCGCAAAGCTGGTAAACGAGAAACTACCAGGTCAGCATTTATATTTGAAATTGAAGGTAGAAGCACTGTGAGAAGAAAACGCGAATCTCAAAGTTGTAGCATAAGGCATGCCAGAACCATTTTGGACTAGAATGGTTGAAGAGCGTAGAGTGGTTCTCAACATTTGTGCTCTGTAGTTTGTGCATGGTGTCCTTGTTTATAATTTGTTCGCGTACTGGCTTTCTCCCTATATTTTTTATATTTCTCTTATTCCTGAAGAGTACTATGAAATGGCGTATTATCGTAAAAGTGCGAGCAGAGGTGCATTGCCATGCTTGGTTGGCTTGTTGTCGCCAGGTTTTTACCTCTGCGTCTAACCTTTGAGCCGTAAATGTGCAATGGTTTGTCAATGTAGAAGCGCTATAGGCTGCCTTACTAAGTGCAAAACGCGCTCTATTGCTGCTGCAGAGCGTACGAGCTCTTGGAGGAAGCGGCCGACCTCGGCCACACGGCGTCGCAGGAATCCATCGGCGAGGCGTACCTGTTTGGCGATGGGGTCCCCCAGAACGTCACCAAAGCCCAGCTATACTTTGAAGCCCTCGCGTCGAAGGGCTCGCCGACGGGCCAGACCTACCTTGGCTTCGTCTACGCCATCGGCTTGGGGGTCAACTCGAGCCAAGCCAAGGCGCTCGTGTACTACACCTTTGGGGCCCTGGGCGGCAACCCATTTGCCCAAATGGCCCTGGGTTACCGGTACTGGTACGGCAACAGCGTGCTCACGAGTTGCGAGGCGGCTCTGACCTACTATCGGAAGGTGGCCAAAGTAGGTGAGCCATGCATTCAGTCCATATGCTTGATAGAATGGTAGGAGAGGTTGCTTCTTTATTTTCTATATGCGCATAGAACGATACCATGAATTTGCATGGTTTTTCAGAGGGAAGTTGAAATTTTCCTGTGCTAACGAATATTTTAGGTATGCATGCACACATTTAGGTACGCATGCTTCTCTGCATACCTCATGAGTCTAAACTAACATAATAGTGTTATCTTATAGCGTGCCTTAACCATGCATTGTTAAATGAAAATTTGCTCTTATTTTCCCTTAAGTGCAACCATTATTTCTCCTGTGCTTTCTCTTTTACGCAGTGGAGCAGGACGTCAACAAGGGCGGCTCCACCTTGATTCAACGAATTCGACTACTAGATGAGGCTGAAAACCCAGGCTCATCAACGGGACTCATCGACGACGACCTCATCCAGTACTACCAGTTCCTCGCCGATAAAGGAGATGTGCAGGCCCAGGTACTCTTGCTTGTCGATGTCCTGAAGACCTGTAACCTCAAAGCATTAGTATCGAAACTCTTCTGGCAATGTGGTCTAATCTAGGCTGACCTATTCTCATTGTTCGTTACTTCGCATAACTTTGAATGATTCTTCAATGTGCTAAAGCAACTGTGACACCCCGATGGGTTGACTGATCATATAAGTTATCCTTATTCGATTGCATCAGAACCGAAGCATAAGCGGTTTAACTGCAGTGTTACGTCGGTTCAAGACAGGAATGCATTACCTGGTAGAATGTAATGCCTGATAGGACTATTTTCATTGGGGAAGCTTTTTCAGTGTGCAATACTGTTAGAAAAACAGGGTGATATTGCAGAATGCACACTGTGCAAATTTTCTTTTTTCTTTTTCGGATAGCAGGAATGTGAGTATATATGGCAAAAGCTAAGGTCAAAAGACGTGCAGGCTTCTGCTTTCTTCAGGAGCGCTATGTGCTCACGCATGTGGGTTTGTAACTGGAAGTTAGCCGCTCGACTAAGTTATGGTAACGCACAGTAGTAAATTTCGCTCTTCCTTGTAGGGATGATGCCACATGACAGGTGTTACGACCATATTTAACCATGACATGTAAAAGTGAACATGGGTGTTATCATATATTTTAGAAGCAACAGTCTGGGAATGATAACGGAAATTTAGCATGCACGGTGTCCTATCTGAATTAAAAATGAAACCGGCATTTTGTAATGATAGGGTAGGGCAAATGGGTTAACTAACATATGAGTGAAGTTTCACTGTAACAGGAAATCCCCATTTGTGGTTGTTGCGTAAGGCAGGTATATTGACAGAATTCGAGAGTTCTGCAGTGTTTGCGCTCGCCTGGTCTTGCTGGAGAGAAGTGGAGACGACATAGGGCTCCTGGTGTATACTGGTGTACACTAAACAGGTGTACTCGAGTGTACACTAAGTGTTCATTGAATGTGTGTGCAGGTGGGGCTAGGCCAGCTTCACTACCAGGGTGGACGGGGCGTGGAGCAGGACCATTCGCGCGCCCTGAGCTACTTCACCCAGGCGGCCAACACGGGCAACGCCAATGCCATGGCCTTCCTGGGCAAGATGTTCCTCGAGGGAAGCTCGGTGGTGACACAGAACAACGAGACCGCCTTCAAGTACTTCTCCATGGCTGCCGAAAAGGTCAGCAAGGCCCCAGTCAATTGCCAATGTCTTAATGGCAGGGCTGCTCTTTTTAAGCAAACCTTCTATTGGCGTTTTCGTTCACGGGAGCAACAACATTGGGTGGGAATGCTTCCTTTGGCATTATTTTTCTTTAGAAAATGATGAAGGGTGGCAGCTTTGTGTTGTAGGCTGAACGAGCCAGTGTGATGTTCAAGTGCGAGTACCGTATTTACTCGATTCTACCGCGCCCTCGATTGTAACGCACACTCGGTATTCACGACGAAAAAAAAAAAGTAAGACACTGATTGCATCGCGCACCCATTTTTCTCGTTGGCCCGCATGATCACACTACTCGGGAAAACGACTCCTTTCGGGAGCGTCTTCCGTTTATATATGAGGTACGGGGGAAGCTTGTGCCTATCTAACGTGCAACGGAGCATTGCCGTCACTACGCAAGGGTTTCATCAGCGCTGCCAATTTGCCCTATCGTGCACACTCGGACCTCATTATAATAAAGTTGTATCTTGCACGAAAGTAAGTTCATTATATACAATAATTTGCTGTAAAAGTATTATCTATTACAAGAGTATTCTTCAATTACGTTGTTATAACCGATATTTCATTATATCTGGGTTTGTTATATCGGTTTGAGTGTAGTTTTCTCAAAGTTGGATCAGGAAGTACTTAAGTTCCCAAGCTTCACCTCAAAGTTCTCCAGCAACTTTTGACAGATGGATATGCGGCAGAGGAGAGAGAATGCTTTGCATCTCGTGAATCGAGGCTCCCGTGAGCCTGGTAACTCTTCTCTTGAGAACACGGTGTCTCACGGCGCATGCTCCGCAGCATTGCAGCGAACGGTATCACAGTCACTGTCACCAAGCGTGCATGAACCCTGCCGCACAGAGTCCAGGAGCATATCTTCGAGCTATGGGCGAACGGCACCACACCCACAAAATGGCGTTTTTCTTGGGTTGCACACAGCTGGTCTTTTGCGCACTCTCTAATAGTGCACGGTTTGTCACTGAAATGCGGAAGTGGTGCTTGAGCGGCCATGCTACAGTTCGCTTTGGCAAAATTGACATTTTCGATAAACAAGAGAATAAATAAATGTCAGGAATATAATTGTGAGCTCAGTCGGAGCATATAATTTGGAAAAAAACCTGGAAGTACAGCAGAAACGGATGTGGGTATGACTTTAAAGTTTTTGACAAACAAGCGGGTGAAGCGGTGAACGTCCCAACTCCCAGCATGAAAGAGGGAGGAAGCATTGTGCAATGCAGTAGAAAGAAAAATTGTAGGTTAGGTATCCGCTCATGAAAGTGCGCTTGCTTCCCCCCCTTCCACATATTCCTGATAAGGGAAGCAATCCTAAATTTTGAATGGATGCTTGGTCCCTGCAGAGAAACGTTACACGAAAGTGTGCTCAAACACAGAAAGAAGGCTGCGAATTTTGTACAGAAAAATGAACGTTTACCGTGACCTTGCTGCCTTCGTTCAGTCATGTGCATTAGATTTGTGTGCATGCCTCTCGTCTTTTGTACCCATAAGAAGTGGCTGCACGTAAGGTTACAGGAATTACAAGGCCTGAATGGAGTAGCTGTTTCATTTTTCCCTGTCACAGTTTGCCAAGGCTCAAATACAGTGTTCTGTCTGTCGTATTTACTTCATTGTAAGGCGACCACAATGATAGGCTGAACAATACTAATAATACTATTACTAAAAGTAATACTACTAGTAATAAAACAGTATTTTTACTATTCGATTGTAACGCGAGCATCAATTTTAGGTAGCAAACATCTAAAAAAAAAGAAAAGTGAAGGAATCTCTTGTTACATTGAAGTAAATATGGTACATTGTCATCATAATCAGTGGAGAATAAAATTATAAAATTGTATTAAGTAAATCCGGCTAAACTTGTCCATTATTGTGACAAACTCTTGATTGAATTCTTGTACCGTTGCATGCATGCATGCTCAGCTACTGCTCTTTTGCAAGTCACCTCAACGTACAAGTTCCCGTGTTTGTTTTTTGTCTTTTCTTCAGGGTAATGCTGTGGGGCAGAGTGGTCTGGGACTTATGTACCTGCACGGAAAAGGCGTAGAAAAGGTGGGTAATGTAATGATTAATCCTGCCTGAATATTCAAGTGCCTTGAATGTTCTAACTTATACTACGAAACTTGAATTTGCTTTAATGCGAGGTTAAGAAAGAGAGAGAACTAAACCTTTATTTAGAAACAGTGTTCCGAGCGAGGCCCGTTATCACCCTAAAGTGGGAGGGTTCCCTAGTCCAGGAACCCTCTGGGTTCAACTGCCCTCTTAGCCCTGGTGACGAGTTGTCGCTGGTATTCCAAGTCCTCGAGGACGAGCTTGGCCTCGCACGTTTCTATTAGGTGGTCGTCGTTTATTCTTGGAGCTTGGTCCTGCTCCGGTTGCATGTCGTGGTTTGCATAAGCGACACTTACATACATGGCATATTAATGCACTGCCTCTACTCGACGACACGTGGCTACATGTTCCCGCTCTACAGCGTACTGGACGCCCTGGCACACTTGCTCCTGGAAATGCCAGTGGCATGCAAACCATGACATGCGAGGTTAAGATTTCTAAAATTTCAATGCATTCCGAACGAATGAATAGACATATTCTACGATATATAACTCGCCTGCAAAGGCGATTTCACAGCTGTGAAGTGTCACTTGTACTGTGCATGAGGTGACACTGAGCTGTGAAGCTGCCTGTTCAGAGGAAATATGCACTGCAGCATAGCCACGCTTTGTAGTTAAGTGGGCATATTACCGACTCTTCGATCGACATGATCAAAAGATTGTAAGCATGTTATACTGGCTTATGTTAGCTAAGTATGGCAAATTTTGAAATGTAACATATTTTGCCTCTTACAACCTGTGCCCCGTTATGGGCTATTCAAACCCTGGCTCTATTCGTATCGGCTGTAAAATTATTTCGTACTGATTGCTAGGCTTACGTGAATGGAAAATTTAGGTTCGAAGTGAAGGGTGATTTAGTCCTATTATTTTGAAATAAATTCAAGTAGTCTATATCGCAAATTGTAAAGAAGAATGGGCATATTTGTCATGACACAACTAAGCTGCACAGTATGTTTTAGAAACTGAAATAAGGCCTGTGAAAATATCAATCTTTTTGGTTCAAAGGAAGTTAAAACAACTTTGAATATAGTTGCAGTATATAGTATGACTCTCCGTAGAATGCGAGCGATCAACTGTAAAATATGTCGTTTTAAAATAACTGTACTTAGAGCAGTAAGTCAGTATAACAAGCTCGTAAATTGGAAAAAAAAAAGCCCTGGGGATGATTTGATGTTTGTTTGACCCTAAAGTGGGGCTTCACGGCAGCACAAATTTTATCGGGAAAAGTGTATGCCGTGCATGTGCTCTTGCTTGCTGTTGGTGTGCATGTGTGATCAGGATGGCGGACGGGAGGCTTTCTGCGCCTTTTCCTGCTACTCAATACAACATCGAAAGTGCGACCGCTTGGCTTGGGCATAATCCACGCATTTAGGACTTGCTATAGGTGCCGCGCCGTGGAGTGCTTGCCCATGGCTGTTGACCGCCCGGCAGCCAACTTAGAGCTTCGGTTGTCCCTGTATTCAGCTGTGAAGATGGCGAAGACTTCGTGGGCGGCACTCCCGGCTACATGTGCGCAAAACTGATTTTGACGTTGGACCCGATGCCAAGCCCGAAGCTTCCGATCTGGACCACTCCGGCGGCAATTCGCGGCAGCGCGTCGTCGGCTCTGGCACGGGAGGCCTGGGCATCTGCTGGGATGATTTCATTACGGCCGATGATGATGCTGACACTGCAGAATCGTGCACGGATCAGGACATTGTGAATGAAGTGCGCCACAAGAGCGATTTGGAGGAATTGGATCATGACGAAGACGAAGCTTTGGAGCCAGTGGTCACGAGCGTGCCTGTAAGAATTGGCTGCATCAATAACCTCGGGCAGCTTGTATATGCCAAGGGCCTCGGCAGAATGCACACTGTTGTTTTAAATAAGCGCTAGACCACCCTTATCTGCTTCTGGTCTTTGAAACACGTGCATGGCGGGTTCATTCAGTTTGTACCAAGCAGCTCAAATAAATGCACTAACTGAGAAATTATGTATAAGAAATTTAGTTACGAGTGCATTCATTATCTATTCTATTCAGTGTGCAGTCATTTCATTTTAACGAGGAACATTCACAGGAAGAGAAAAGTTTGTGTGGTTTAATGAATATGCCTTAGTCTGAAGTTGGGTGTCCAGCAGCGAGAAATTCGCAGCTTAGTTAGTGATTCCGTTGCTGTGCCATCGTTAATGATGTCGTTTTTCTCGTTTGCAGGACTATCAGAAGGCGTTCAAGTACTTCACGCTCGCCGCAAATCAAGGATGGGTCGACGGCCAGCTTCAACTGGGCAACATGTACTACAGTGAGCTGCCATTTGTGTTCAGTCAAGTTGACGAGATTTATTGTCGTTAGGCTATGCATGACATTTCTAGCCTTTGGCTGTGGGTCCGTTCAATGTTCAGCATAATTTATATGGGAAATGTATAATTAGGCAAATGAAGTTGACAAGCAGTATAAAATATCGTAGGTGAAGCCATCAGAATAACCTGAACCATCTGGATTTCCTTGCATACAGTTCATTGAAAGCTTGGCATATGAAGCTTTAAAAGTGCACTGTGTGACATAACATGATCGGCACGTTCACTTTACGAGACATACAGCGTTAATCTGTATTCTATCTCGTTGTGATGAACTTAGATCATATTCAGACATGCCAACAGCTGCAACACACCATTGGGAATCTTGGAAGATGTAACTCTATCCCATTTTGTTTTCGTTCAAAATTTCTTATTAGTGTTTATGCTTGAATTAGTTTATGTTCTACTTTGAGATCGTTTGTAGATCCAGGCACATTTATAGATATTTTTTCTACATCAAGGTTCTCTTTAGTCTACCTGTGTCATCGTCAAAGAAGTACGCTCAAACCTTGTCATAACAAAATGAGGCTGGTGCGAATATTTGAATGCCTTGAATATTTGAACTAATAGCCGAGTATTCGAATTCGTTTCAATTAGAATTTAAATTATCGAGTATTTTTGAAATATTCGCAATGAACGAATAAATGTATATTAACCTGCATGTTACTGCTTGTAAAGGTGGTTTCACTGCAATGTAGGAATGTTTAGCTGTGAAAGCATCTATTCAGGGAAAATTCGTTTTGCCGCAAAGCCTCTTTTCAAGTTTAAAAGGCCCTGAAACTTGCTGAACATGGCCAGAAAACGCAGTCGATCAGTATTCGAAGCTACCGAGAATACGCAAGGCAAATATTATAGCGCTGCACGCGGCCTGTAATTCGCAATATGTTTTCAAAGCTAGAAATTGCTTTCTTCCCTCGGCAAATCGCTTGTCACAGCCAAGAAGGAATATAGAGCTCTGGTCACAGCAATTGGCTGATTTGAGCATGGCGCGCTCATCGTTACCGAGGCCGCCGCAGGAGGCCGCAGCTTGTCCACGAGTACGTGCGCGATCGCACTAAAAAGCCGCGTATTAGAAGGAAAAAAAAAATGTGCTCGAGGTCACGAGGTGCGTGTGACGTATTTTTTTTTCGCTGCGCCATTCCTCCCTGCATAACTTCCAGCTATTTCGTCAGGGCGAGAAGAGAGAATGCAATTGCAACCTGCAACAAATTTTTGGAACTCTGCTTGTACTGGACTGATTGTAGGAACTTTGGGGTGGTAAATATGTGAGGCGAAAAGCATGCTTACTGGCTCCATGGCTACTTGAAAAAGTGTTGCAGGGCCCCTTTGAAGGAACATGTTTCCCTCAAATCAATTATTCATTGTATTAAGCTTGTTATGATGGCTCATATGCTTCAAGCATATTAAATTTTAAAACGTTAAGTATCTTATCACTCGCATCCTACCGAAACTACTACTCAAGGTTGTCTGGACTTCTTCTGAATGAAAAAAAAAATGGCATTTGAATAAGGTCCCTATTTCAACTAAAAAAAAATATTGTGCAGGTTAGTAAGTTCATGGTAAATATCTTTTTTTTTTATATGTCATACATACCATTCGCATTCGATTCCAAATTATTCGATCAAAATCGCTATTCTCTTCGATCCTAAAATTCACTATTCGCACAAACCTAAACAAAATACTATCTTACATCAAAATAAGTTTGTTATATCTGAAATTCGTTATAAAGGTATATTCCTAACACTGTACCTATTGCGAGACTATACTTTTTTTGTTTACTTTGTTATAAACAATATTTTGTTATATCTATGTTATAGCAAGGTTTGTGTGTAGCAGTAGTTAGGCAGGTCATATGATCAGGGGAGGGAGTGAATAAATAGATATATAGATCTGAATGATTATAACACTCGGCATAAGGCTAAGCTGTTTTAATTTATCCCTCTTAAACTTGCATGCTTACAGCATCGCTGACAGTTTTCATGGCGTGGAACTCACTGTATTTTTTCAAATACGAATTCGGAAATTCTCTTTCATTGCAGCCCAGAGACCGCTTCCGAAACTTAGTTTGCTACTCGTAGAATGCTGCACATTAGTAACTGCTCTTGCAGCATGGAATCTTTGACATTCGTGCGTTCTTTTCCTGTGACGATTCACAGACGGGCTGGGCGTGCTGCGAGACTTCAAGATGGCCATCAAGTTCTACACTCTGGCGTCCCAGTCGGGACACGTGCTGGCCTTCTACAACCTGGCGCAGATGCACGCCACGGGCACGGGAACCATGCGCTCATGCAGCACTGCCGCGGAGGTGAGTGCATGATGCGCCCCAAGCACGTTCTCGTGTCAGTCATGTTCGTCGCACAACGTGGGGCTGCAGATGTTGGCAACCACATTCCGATCTGGGCAGAAGGTGCAAACTTGCCATGCTCATGGGTGGAAGCATGATAACTTAGGGCTAAGTAGCGCGCATGCTATCATTCAGGCCCCTCTTCAGTTCATGGCATATCGGTGTAATTTCGGCTTGGATGCTTCAATTGGAGCCAACAATAAATTCAATGGCTAGATTGATGCCAACACATGGTTTTCTCAATCAATCACGCACACCTGTCGTTATACTGCAAATCTTGGATGTTGTGTTTCGATCCATGCGCATCCTACACAGATTTTGTGTGGATTAAGAACTGAAGTAATCAATAACTTAAAGTAATGGGGTCTCCAATGGTGTGGGTGGCACAGAGGACATCTTTAACCACAAATTCAACGACGAACTGAGAGAGAGTACCAGTGCTGTTGATAATCAAGGCGAGTAGCCAGATCGCACAACTTGCGTGAAAGCAAATAGGGTTTGTTTCTGTTTCTTCACTTCCGAAACAAGTTCGTCGAATGCTGTGGCAGGCCATACCAATGGCATTTTCTCGATTTCACAGCGTTTCGTGTCGCGCAGGTGGTTCACTTAAAAAAAAAAAAAAACTATTCCTGCACTCTTCTCCAGTTCTTGCCCAGTCATCTCCGCCCGTGAAGTGACGTAATGTTGTTGACGGGCAGCTTTACGTAGTGTTGACCTTGTTGATTGGAGTTATGCTCTACGAGACACTGCTTTGGTCCTGCAGTGATGCAGTTTAGGCCACGCAGTTGGTACGCGTGCCACATATTTGTGTTCCCTGCCCGTGCCTTTGCCCCACACTTCCTCGCCGTGGCATGCTGACCTGAGCAGTACATGGAGGAAACCTTGGTCGGTTATTTACGGCATGCTGATGTCGTAATCGCCTATGTTTTGCTACCTTGCTGGAGTCAGCATAGCCATGACAGCAGGCTATGTGTACCCCTCTCGTATCCGGAGAGGGGTAGATCGAATGAAACTGGAGCCAGTCGGAGTTGGTTGTTCTTAGCCCTGTAACATCTTTATTGTAGCCCTTATTCACAAACTTCTTGTGGTGGCATGTGCGGTTATCTTTTCATCCCAAATTTTCAACTGTGAGGTTGCTTACTGGCCCTTTACAAATTCATTATGGAAATGATGCTGTTCACGCTGATTTGTGATCCCTGAATAATCTTAATTACCACACATTCTGTGCAGAATGACACTGCATCTTTTGAGGTTCATACCTTGCAAGCATAATGACAAAAAGTGTGACCCTTACGTGAGCCACACGGTAATGATACGCCAGTAATGCCACAAACAAGCGCACCTACAGTGCACTGTGGCCACCACAAACAAACTCGTGGCCTCGTTTCTGTGTGCAGCTCTTTAAGAACGTGGCGGAGCGCGGCCGGTGGAGCGAGAAGCTGATGCAGGCTTACTCCGACTACCGAGACGGCCGAGTGGACGTCGCCCTCGTGAAGTATGCGTTCCTCGCCGAGCTCGGTTACGAGGTGGCCCAGAGCAACGCGGCCTTTATCCTGGACAGAGGTGGGCTCTGCGATTTTCAGCCACGATGTATCTGACTGTATTTGCGGTGAATATTCTGCGGCAGCGAAGGTCAAGCTTGGGGGTGGAGCTTCACCAGTACTTAGGGGTGTGCTAATGTTGCAATATTTAATAACATCTGGGGTTTAACGCCCCGAAACCGCGATACGATGATGGGATGGTTGTAGTGGAGGGCTTCGGAAATTTCCGCCACCCGGGTTTCTTTAACATGCACCTAAGTCTGACGTACACGGGTTTCCAACATTTTCACTTCCATCGAATATGCGGCGACCGTGGCTTAGATTAAATACTGCGACTTCCGGGTCAGCAATCGAGCGTCGTAACCACTAGACCGCTGGGCAGGTAATATGGCGAGATTTCAAATGTTCGTTGAAATGGTGCCCCATATAATTTGGCCTTCAATTTGAACAGCCGCTATTCATAAAAACAATTGTTTTCTTTAATACGTAGCAAATATTTATAAATGTGAACTGTATAAAGATAAACACCGAATTTACTCAAATACTACTTCATTAACTTGTTCTCCTTGGGAACAGTACAAGAACAAACAAAAGAAAAAGTTTACGAAGTGGAGCACGCCACTTTGCTCAGGAAACCGGAATGTACCACCGACGTAGTCTTCTATCGCACTCTTTCATGAGTACTGGGCACGTGAAAGATGGACTTGTGTGTTGCTGTTGCTCCATGTGGGGTTTTCATGCTAAAATGATAAAAATGCTAGGATGTGATGAGCACTTTGTATTGTATGGATGGTTGTGTGCACAATCGTAAAGATGTGCCCCTCTGGTGAGCCCCACAAGTTTTCCGGTCATGGCTACACCCACAGGATCACGGTCACGGGGCGGAATGTGAAAGTTGCTCGGTACCGTATTTTGTGTTGTGTAAGACGGCCCTTTTTTTCTCAATATTTTCACTGGTGCATCTTACCGTATTTACTCGATTCTACCGCGCCCTCGATTGTAACGCGCACTCGGTTTTCACGACGAAAAAGAAAAAAAAGTAAAAGTAAGACATCGATTGCAACGCCCACCCATTTTTCTCGTTAGCCCGCACGATCACACTACTCGGGAAAACGACTCTTTTCGGGAGCGTCTTCCGTTTAAATATGAGGTACGGGGGAAGCTTGTGCCCATCTGACGTGCAACGGAGCATTGCCGTCACTCTTGTTTTACCGTGGCCCGATGTCAGCATACGAACTTGCTTCGCCCCCTTCTTCTCGACGGTTGTGGTGCCAGGCATGTCGAAGTAAAGAGGCGTCTGATCAGCATTCCCGATTTGCCCAAGCAGGTAGCCGTTGTTGTGCCGCAAGTTTAGGACGAACCTCTGAAAACTGTGAAGCTTTTCTTCGTACTCCTCCAGCAAGTTTTGGCCCATGCCCGTTCGCTTTTGGAGGGAAAAGCCTTTTCTCTTCATAAAGTTAGTTAGCCAGCACCTGCTCTCTTTGAACTGGCTCCGCATTAGCCCTTTTTCTAAAGCTAACTGCATAGCCCGCACTTAGAGCAGTTCTGTCGTCACGGGCCGCTGTGCCGCTCGCTGCCCAAGCACATACTCGGCGAGCAGCTCTTCAATTTGCGGAAACCGGCCCTGCTGTGGTCCACTGAAGCTTTTGCGTGAATTTTTGCTGTCGACAATCTTCTGCTTTTGTTTCCGCCAGTCCCGCACGCACCTTTCGGGAACTCCGAACGACCGCGATGCGGCCCGATTTCCGTCTGTTTCGGCACACGCGATGACTTTTCTTTTAAAAGTGGCATCGTGGTGCACTCGTCGAGTTTTTGTAGTCGGCCCTTCTGTGTATTTGGAATTGCTGGCCCCGCATCGCAAGAAAGAGGGAAAAGAAAGAGTGCAAGGAGGACCAAATTTAGTCGGTGTTGGGAGGACGCCAGTGCCAGCCTCAGGATTACTCGCACGCTATTGGTTCGCCTCTGGAGGCGACGTACTGGTGACGCGGGTGCTGGTGACGCATGACACCAGCTAAACTTGCACATGTGCACCTCATTTTCAGCCATGCTCCCCGCTCTGCCATAGACCCTCTCCGGCTAAGCGGCGCAGCCCCCGCTATAATCCGTGGTAACGAGGGATGGGGTCTGGGTTACATAATAAGGTAGCGAAGAAAAGACTTCAGTTGAGTGCTCGAACTGCCTATTCAGACGCCGCGGAAGCCTCACAGAGGGCATTGTTAACTCCCCCAAGATTGCTGGCTTCGTGGTCATTTGAAGCAAAGACATGGGGCGAATTTTCGCTCAGCCGCTGATCTCCCGAAGACACGCCGGCAGTCACTGTCGTCGCGGAGTCACGGAAACACAGAGAAGTGTTTACGGCTGTTCTATCGTGCCGAAGCACCCTCGCCCCTTCAGTGTCTTGGATAGATCGCTACCGTGCGGCGAGGAGGCCAGCGAGTGAATTTCGATAAGATGGCAATAGTACGGTGATGGTTTCGATGAGCGAAGAGACTGTCAATGTGAAGTGCCTCCGTGACGCCTTCAGCACAGACAGCAGTAATGCAACTAATATGACGTGGATCGTCCTATTAGTTGCTTTGCTGTAGCTGGCGAGCCACTTGTGCGCATCCGTCCGTGCAGAGGTCGACGAGGAGGCACTTCACGTCTGATGGGCCGGCCGAACTGGCGTCTACTTCGCACGTGCGCGAGGCTTCCATGTCATTCGGAGCGGCGTCGTTGACCGAAACACGCTTCACGTTTGATGTGTTGGCGTCTAATTCAGACGTGAGCGTCTGGGCGTCTGCCATGATTGTCGGAATCGCATTTATGCAAGGGCAGTTGGAACTAGTATGGTGTGGGACAGAAGTGCGAAGCATGTGATTGAACGTTAGATGGTAATTTCAAACTTTTAATTCGCACATGAGCTTTGACCATGTCAGCAGTGGCACGTATGATGTAGTGGTTGGTTGAATAAAACAAAACAAAAAAAAGTCACTCTTCTACAACTCTTGGGGGTAGCGATGTAGTGGTTGGTTGAATAAAACAAAACAAAAAAAGTCACTCTTCTACAACTCTTGGGGGTAGCACGGTTCGGCTCAGCTATTGCAGGGAGAGGGAAAGAGGGATGAAGAAAGGCAGAAGGGAAAGGTAGAGAAAGAGTGTGGCGGCAGGTTGTGGGTGCTTCCCTACGATTGAACAGCCAAAAAAACTCCGTGCATTCTATCGCGCGTGCATGCGTGCGTCACCAGCACGTCACCTACAGGCGTGCACGTCCCCTACAGAGAGGAACCAATAGCGCGCGAGCAATCCTGACGCTGGCGCTGACGTCCTCCTCGCACTCTTTTTTTTCCCTCTTTCGTGCGATGCGGGGCCAGCAATTCCAAATACGAGGCCCTTCCATGCCGTCGATGCTAATGAACTACAAGATGACGAATGAACTACAAGATGACTCCTCAGCACGCGTACGAACTGCCGCACAAGGGAAACACACAAGCACAAATGGCCGACGCGCCATGCCAAAGCATGTAGGGGGCGGCCATTTTGGAAATGCCGATGGCAATAGAATGACCGTATTCATTTTTTTTTTCGCACTCGATTTTAACGCGCATGCGATTTATGAACTCGCTTCACCGGAAAAAAAGTGCACGTTAGATTCGAGTAATTACGGTATATGCGACCTGTACATTGAGAAACATGATGCCTATCTTTAGTGTACGTTAAAAAACCCCCCGAGGGGTAAAAATTAGTCCGAAGTCCTTCTCCATCGCGTGGCTCGTAATCATATTGTGGTTGTGGCATGGAAAACCTCGTGAGTGTAGTTTTTTTAGTCTGTAGTTATGCCGTTTGACGTAAGGTTGTCGTCACATCTGTCCAACAGGTGAGAGCAAGCATTTTCCGAAGAACGAGACTTTTGCCTGGGCCCTGTTGTTCTGGAACCGAGCTGCCACACAAGGTGAGGAAAAAAATACTTTTTTCTACGCTCAAGTGAAAGAGAACATCAAAACTGGTCTCCAACGGCCTCTCAGGATGCCTGCATAATTTCGCACAGAATGGCACTTGTTGGCTTGGTGCTAACTCAACTATGTGGTTTAACATCTAGTATTTAGCTTGCAAAAAATTGTTATACACTCAAACCTCTTTATAACGAACCCAGATATAACGAAAAGTGGTTATAGTGAAGTAAACAAAAGATAGTCTTGCAGTAGAAATAGTGCTAGGTATAAACCTTTAAAACGAATTTTTGGATGTATCAAACTTATTTTCGTGTAAGATGCAACTTTGTTACCCGTTTCCTACGGTATTTGAAAAGATTTCATGGTGCGGGTTGTCCAGAAGTGTGTTACAATTCTGTGTGCCCCTTGGTCGAGAGCTGCACATGCTAGGTGGTGATAGTTGCGCCCACCGGCTTGTCATTTTTGGAGCTCTCCCAAACTGAGAGTGAGACTGGTCAATAATGAGGGGTGTTTGATTAATTACCTGTCGCGTGCTGCAGCGAATGACGTGCCCGTGTTATGACTAACGGGCACCCTAGCAACACAATGCAGCGAGAGGCCAAAGCTTTTGTTTCAGTACCCCTTCAACT
The DNA here is from genome assembly GCF_043290135.1 of Rhipicephalus microplus. Lineage (NCBI taxonomy): Eukaryota > Metazoa > Arthropoda > Arachnida > Ixodida > Ixodidae > Rhipicephalus > Rhipicephalus microplus. Next base: position 57,587,158 of record NC_134707.1, read on the forward strand.
AATTAGTCATCCTGGTTTACAAATTGACGCTTTTATTTTTTCTAGAACAATTTTGTACAGTTTTTCTAAATTCCTGTGCATTTTTAAGCGGGCGATGACGATGTGCACTGCAGGCTACTCGGTAGCACGGGTGAAGCTGGGCGACTACCACTACTACGGATACGGCACAAACATCGACTACGAGACGGCTGCCACCCACTACCGCATGGCGTCCGAGCAGCAGCACAATGCCCAGGCCATGTTCAACCTCGGCTACATGCATGAGCAAGGGCTGGGTCTCAAGAAGGTGGGTGCCCCGCCCTGGCGGTCTAGTGGCTAAGGTACTCGGCTGCTGATCCGCAGGTGGTGGGATTGATGCCCGACTGCGGCGGCTGCATTTTCGACGGAAGCGAAAATGCCGTAGGCCCTTGTGCTCAGATTTGGGTGTACGTTAAAGAACCCCAGGTGGTCTAGTTTTATGGAGCCCTCCACTACAACGTCTCTCATACTCATATGGTGGTTTTGGGACGTTAAACCCCACGTATCAATGAGTCAATCAATAAATCAATCAAGAAGATGGGTACCTGGTGATCGGTTTTGTGTATGAGGTAACACCATCATGAGTCGCCGATTAGTAGGTTAGATCATTTAATTGCCGTTAAAATCAAAGCAAAGACGGGTCATTCTCTCTTTGCAGATTGTATTTAAGCTAGTGCCCCAGGACAGTTAAGAAAAGTTAGGTTAGTTTCATGTGAAGGGGAGGCAGTGTTAAAACCATTAGCGAGGTTTAGCATTGAAGGTGCATTTTGATCTTTAACCAAGCTTCACGCAGTCAACTCTCACGGGCTGGATGGGGAGCTTTAGTAGTACTCCACTAACTACCTTTACCATATGGTTGAATACGCGTTCATTATAGAGACATGACCCAGTGGTAGGGTTTTCTTGCTTGGTTGTTGCTTTGTCTCTGCAAGTCAAACGACCTCAATTCAGCAACGTGTTACATTAGCTTGCTGTTGGTTACATAATGTGGCTAGTGGGCTTTACCGAGTTGAAGAAAGTGTGAATAAGCGCCTTCTTGGTTCGCATGGCTGTGTACTGGATCCTTTTTTTCCATGAAAGTAGAGGACCGACAGAATGGGACCCGACCAGTGCAGGGGTTATGGAACGAGGTCTGTTATGAAATTCGGCTGTTGCAACTACCGTTCCATATTCTCTCTGTGGAAACCAAATACTGCATTGTTTTCCATGCTCCCATTTACTTCCATGTGTTCTGTTGTTTTTGTTTTTAACACGGCCTTAAAGTCAAACGTAGAGAGCTGCTAGTTTTTTTTACGTTGACGTAAGGATGCTGGACATTTTGGGCACTATTCACAGAGCTCACAAAACTCGCAAGCTACATCCAAACCTTGGTATTGTGAATACTGATACAATGAATTATCAGTTATGATAGGATTCATTACACACAGTGTTAGTAGAAATTTAGAACAGAGTTTGGGGCATGATGTAGCTATAGTCGGGTTGCAACTTCTCTATGATCAGGTGTGACTATACGTCCATGTGTTTACGATAACTATTGTGGCAGTAAAAAAAAAAAAAAAGCAGCTGTGGTCCTGTTGCATCGTTCGAGTCATTTTGTTATAATCTCGTTTCTCTAGAGAACAGCATAAGGAAGGTCACAAACGAGCGCTGTTCGTACCCTCTTTTTTTTTACCCCATTCTATCTTCTTTGCGCTGTTTGTTTTCTAGAATGTCACACCAATATGCCTAAGCATCTACTTTAGCTGCATGTATTTCTCTACATGTACCCACCCGAGGGCGACTTGCACTAACTGCGTCGAAGTTCACTGTTTTGCCTCCTCACATGTCAGTGGAGCATTTCGGGCCCAAAATAATCCTTGGCCTGGCACCAAACATGCCTACAGCCTTTACATATCGCTCCGAACGTTCTCCTTTCTCTCTCTTTTTTTGCTGATGCATTTATTATATTCGGCCTAACCAAAGTATCGGCACTGCCACTTCTGCAGTCAACCTCTCTTGTTAACAGCTTGGCATTTTCGTCTCTGAGCTAACCTCTTCGATGAGGGAGAACTGGTGATAATACGTAGACAAGTGCTTTTTCTTTTGCTGATCAGCTATTCGGCATGTTATAATGTTGTGGTGCCACCAACACAACTGCTACATTAGCGCCTTGTAAATTATGTCTTCATGCAAATGAAGATTTGGATGCACAAATACTACATTGTTTAATGAAGAAATTTTTCGAAATGATGCATGTCTGCTGCAGTGTGCGAAATTCTTCAGCATGCCAGTTCTAACTCGAAGGCACGTGTATGTGTTGTAGTGAAGAGTTCCGATGGCATATGATGCGTGTTCAGTATACAATCTTGGTTTGTACATTGAACTGCTGCACTGCAAGTGCGCAGAAGTAGCCTAACACTCCGTCTTGCCACCGTTCCATGAAGTTTCTCCAAATGCTAGAACTGTTTAGACCACCATTGTAAACGGAGCTGATGCATGGAGCACTGCTTCTCGCCACCGTTTCGCAGGACATCCACTTGGCAAAACGCTACTACGACATGGCCGCCGAGACGAGCGCCGACGCCCAGCTGCCGGTTGCCCTGGCGCTCGTCAAACTTGCCCTGCTCTACGGGTTCGCTTACCTCCAAGAGGTGGGTGCACTCGTTCACGTCGAACCCTTTCTTCGAGTCTCGTTTATGTAACCCCCTCGTGAGGGCAGCTGCGACAAAATTTTGGACAATTGATTTGCGGCGCACTCCCTGGATTTGGGGGTATGTGGCGCCATCTCTTGGTGGCGACAGCGGTGACCCGCTGTAACTGAATTGCAAAGAGGCGAAAAAACATCATATCTTTTTAAATGAGCTAATTATCAAAAAACAACTCCAGCATCTATATTGCAGAGACCTACTCCGACGTTTTGGCGAAATTTCAGTATCACACTTCCTGTAGGAAATACATTGAAAATACATTAAGCACACTGGAAAGCTATGCAGTTTGTAGTGTGACGCATAAAATTTTAACAGAATGTTTGTTTGCGTCTCTCCTGTGTAGATCTGGGAGTCTTTTTTGATAATTTTGATATTTAAAGTAGCTTTTCTTGTCAGATATGGCTTTTTTTTGTATATTCCATTCGGTTAGAGCAGCGCAACGTTGTCGCCGACAACAGATGGTGCTATGTGGAAATGTCGCCAAATCCTAGTCATGAGAGCAGAGAAACCCTGCTCTTCAGAACACTTTTTAGATTGTTCATCAGTTTTGATGAAACTTGCTCAGCTCAGTGTTTAGAAAAACTGAGCGCGTGGCAAGTTAGTAAATCATTACGACGAAACTGCGTGAAAAAACGAACATTAGGGCGGGCACACACTCAAGCGCAGTGTGTGTGCCTCTCTTGTCCTTGTTTTTCACACAGTTTTGTCACCAGCTTGCGTAGATTTGTTTGCCAATTTCAAATACACAATGATTTTTCAGATGTAACATGTATTTCCGAAAGCATCAAACATTTTTTCGTGCTTTTAGGGGGCAACATTTTCAACAAAAACCAGGATATCACTATGCTCCAAACCTGTTTGATTAAAAGTTACGGTATGATGATGACCATCCTTAAGGAGCCAATCTCATGTTGGGATTTCACCCACCTAGACTCTAGTCGCCCAAGAAAAGCGCCAAACTGTTATGACATGTTGGCTCTACCGTCACCATTTTCCCTCTGCCGTAATGGCACCTTTTTTTCTCGGCGAACCGCGTTGTGACTGGCGTGCATAAAGCTAACCTCAACTTAACTACGGCTTTCCGCAAAAAGGTCACATGCATAAGACAACTGCTGCCTGCAGCAGCATTAACCTCATTCGTAATACCGAAAACACCATGCGTTCTGCAAGAAGTTGCTTGGTTAGCGAGGAAACGCGCAAAAATAAAATGCGGGTGGCGATGCCGCCTTGAAGTTCCTCTTTCCGTTTCTGTAACGTCAGATTTTGACTGCATCCACTACGTTCTACAGTTTTTGAACAGTAACAAGTCCAGTGAATTTCGAGTGAACCAAGCACTTAATCTACCGAGTGTCAGGAAAATTAGTTGAACCTACATGGCCAAAAAAAAAAAATAATAATGCATAACAAGTATGCTGCTCGGAATATTATCCTTTGCTCTTTACGAATAAATGCCCCCTGTAATGGCTCCAAAACTGGGGTCAACAGTACTGAAAATAAGTTAGATATCATTGTTGGAGGTTTTGGGGGGAGGGGGATAATTGCCACTAGTTTTCAGGGTATGATTGAATAGTCAAAACTACACTCAAACCTCAATATAACGAAACTGGATATAACAAAATATTGGTTATAACAAAGCAACAGTGTTTTGCAATAGATGGTGTTGGGAATAAACATCTGTAGCGAATTTTTGGATTTAACGAACCTATTTTTGTGTAAGATGCAACTTTGTTATAATGAGGTTAGAGTGTAATTGTTTCGCTTCAGTGTCTCCTTGATTCCGCACAGTGAAGTCTGGGAGACTAGTGCTTTGCAGGTGACGAAAGTTGGCCAACTTGTCGTTACAGCAACAGTTGGACAAGCTGCTGCCCAAGATGAGCCCGAGCGACGTGCTTGGTCCCGACTGGGACCTCTACGTCATGACCGTGATGGCCCTCCTGCTCGCCGTGCTGGTCTACTTCAGGCGAGCGTGAACGGCCGTTGCACCCATTGGCGAGATTTCCCGGAAGCTTTCGACGGACTCCGTGCGGATGGCCGCACGACGGGCAAATTTGTGTGTGCGCGCACCACGTGACTTTGCGGTGTTCTCTCTCTATTCTTTTTCCTATTCCGAACTGCAAAAGGAAAAAAGAAACCAACAAAACTGCTGCTACTAGTCGTTTGATGTGCCGTTCCCTTCAAAGCTCAAAATCGGTGCGCGTGTCGCCGGAGAAACGGAAAAGAAGAGTGGGCATTTTGAAACCTTCTCTTTTGCGCTTGATGGCTGAAGATGAGGAGCCCACGATTGTTGTACATTGTTTTGCACTGAAGCAAAGTAGTGGGGGGATTGTCATCTTCAAGGGTGTTGGGAAGGGTTTTTTTTTTTTTCAATTTTTCCGGATGCTCTTTAACAAGGGCAGCCATATTTAGTTCAATGGACAAAAGTAGTCCTATTGCTTCAGAAGTGATAATATTAAAAAAAAAGACGTGCCAGTCACCAAACAAAGGGTGTTGTTTTATTGCAACGAGCAATTTGTGATGGTGTGTGTAGTGCATTTTATTGCATGAGCAATAGCACAAAGCGGATTTGGCACCACATCTTGCTCAACCGCCTCTGCTGGAGCCAAAGTAGGTGGAGTGCAGTTGTATTCCTTTATGTTTTTATTCCAGTTTTGACGTCACTGCTCCGCGATAGGTTGAACATTTTTGCTCGTCAATCATGATGCGACAGAAAACTGCAAAAACGCATTATATCAACGTGAAAGTATGCACAGATTGTGCTGAATAACTTCATACATACTTGAAAATGAGTGTTAAAGGGCCCCTAGAACCACTTGGAGGTCGTAATTTAGTTGTGGTGAGAAAGTTGTGCAGAAGTGTACAGCGTACACAAAGCTGTGAGCATTTTTCTAAAAATGTGCCGTAATAGCAGAGTTGGACGCGTTTGATTATCAAAATGTGGCGATTTCCCCGTTTCCTTTGCTACTTTTTTTTGGTATTCTCTCGCAAAACCACTTTGCTCTCTTGCCGAGTGCCCCTCCCAATTTTGCACGGCATACGTCGTTGCCGTGCTGTTCGAAAAACAGTCTACTTCCGGTTTCTGCGATTCCGTCCACTGCGTGCTTGTTGGCGAACCGCTGCTGCCGTGCCGACTCGCGCTTATACGAATTGTACCGGTATGGACACTGCGTTGCACACACACCTTTTAAGGATAGCGAACGTGATGGATCCGTGCGGTGACATGCCGTGCCGGAGCGCCTGTGCAAGAGGTGAGCCGCCGCCGCCACCACTTTCCACAGATTGTGGCGGCGATATGGGCTGGCACGTACATTTGGCGATTTTTGCCCACTTTTTACCCGTGCCGCGCTAATGGCTGGCATTCTCAATGCAGGTGCAACACGACGAAAAACAACGGCACATGGGCAACACAGCAAACAACAAGCAAGTGTTGAGAGCTGCTCGTTCGATCAATCACAGCATCAATGCACTGCGTGTCAGTGATTCAACTTATCGGCATTGTGCGGAGGCCCTAAAGGCCCTGAGAGGAGGAGGGATTGTTTCTTGAAATTTGTGGCATGCCGGCTGCTTGTAGTCTAGCCACGTGTAAAATTTTGATTGCAACGGCGTTCTGCGCTTGATGCACGTGTTTACTTGAAATGTTTGAAAAAATATTGGAGGCGGTTTAGGGGCCCTTTAAAGCTGGCAGGTGTGCCTGCTCCATGACCAAATGGAAAATTTGCAATCAATTAGTATGTTCCAAAAGAAAACGAATGGCTCCGTGGCAATTATACGACTACACAGAATACAGGTATATACAAATAACTTTATTTCTTTAACAGCTTCAACTTAGCACCCAGTGCCAAAACAGTCACTAGATTCTGTTCTGAATAGGGTTGCCCTCCGAATGTTTGGTTCAGTACATGAAGGTGCTGCAGTGTTTTGTTGCATCCCGTAACAAATCGCTATTGTAGGCATGGCTCGGTATGCTCTCGAACCGCATTGTAACAAAGTTGCATCTTTCATGAAAATAAGTTCGTTATATCCTAACATTCTTTATAACAGTTTATTCGTAATGCTATATCTACTGCAACAATTATTTTCATTTACTGCGTTACGACCAATATTTCCTTATATCCAGGTTCGTTATATCGTGGTTCGAGTTTATTTCGACCGATTGCGGAGTTCTAAGGGCGCATGTGGAACGGAATAGTTTTGCATTACTCGCTCATGGTTTTGGCTGCTGGCATGGTGTTTAACACATTCACAGTGTTCGAGCTGTACAGCTGAACCAAGATCCAGACACCATGAAGCAGGAGTGTTCGTCTTCCACAAGATTTCGCTAATTGGAGCTCAACTGGTAGTACATTTTGGTCTGTGGCTTCAACAAAGCACTGCTTGAACGGTTGTCGTGACTTATTCACTGTGCTGCTCCGAACTTTCTCAGTCTCTGACACACACAGTGTCAATTCTGCATACACTCAACTTGATATAACGAACTAGAATATAATGAAATACCATTTATAACGACGTAAATGAGTAGTATTGCAATATAGTGCTAGGAATATACCTTTGTAATGAATTTTTGGATATAACGAACCTACTATTTTCATGTAAGATGCAATGTTATAATGATGTTTGAGTGGACATTGCATACAGGCATGCAGTATTAACTATAATTCATTTATTTGCTATGTTTGCATCATCAATAGGGTTAACAAAAAAAGCGACTAATTTTGAGTAGTGCCCCATTTATGCTTGGCTCCTTCCTCATGAGGTGGTCATCTGCGGCACTGCCATGGACTACCAAGCTTCCTCTCGCGCACATATTGCCTTCAACGCCACACAAGCACGACACCCTTAGTAGGCTCTTTACTAGTTCATAGTGCAACTAGTCACCAGTAAATGTCTCCAAATGCACTAACACTAAGGAATAGATCACGATCTGCAAGGTCATCACTAGTGTTGAAGCTACCGCCTAAGTCGCTGAACCCACAGTAAATCGTCAATCTGGAGTGCACCTTCGTATCTTTCCAGACTCGGAAAATTTTTGTTCGACTAGGATCCTGTGGCATTGGAACACGTTCTTGCATATTTTGTTTTTACATCAGCGAGAACCCCTAAATCGAATTTGAATTTTTTCTGTTGCTGCATTCAAATGCTTCTGCAAGGTTGTCAAGCTTGGCAGCGAAAGCATGTATTACATGTTTTAACTCGGTTCCCTGGCATCTAATACGAGCACACTTGCGAGGCACACGCTGTGCAATAAATGATTGCAACCTTTTTTTTGTAAGGAAACGTGCACTTTGCTACATTATGCGAAATTCTGTGGAGAAGCGTGGTACCCTCGACGCATCTCTAAGGCATTATGCGCACATTGTTGATGCCGTGGCTGCTGATGAAGAATAACGGGCAAGATTATTGTAATGGGTGCGAACCAATGAATGACCCACTCGTCGCACAATTCGCATTCTGTGATGCCTGGTTATTATTTTACTGTCGCTTTTTAACCAGGCCGTATTACACACATTAATGCAATTCCTTCCCCGACATGAAGCCTGTATACAGTCGGTCTTTTTGTGAACGAGTTTCCAGCAGCGGCGTGGCTCTGAGATAGAATAGTCGACTGCCACACAAACGATCATGGCTGGAATCCTATTCTATCCGGCATGTTTTTTCTGATAGTCTTTTTTTTCTTCTCATTTCGCATAATAGCGATTAAGAACATCGGTGCCACCGGACAACTACTGCACCAAGAACAGCCCTTGTTCTTTCGCTGTAGCCATTTCGAGTTCAAGTGGGGTGCGAACCTAGGCCTTCTGCGGAGCAGCCAGGTCCTGTTCCACAGGGCCACGCCAAGGTTTCGGACAATAAAAGACCTGTACAGGTGCCATGCAATGCTGCATGGCAGAACTGCACAAGGTGAAGTGGGCAACAGGTGCGTGTTATAAATACCTATCTATCCATTAGAAAGAACTGAGGCATAGTTAATTATATTCAGAAATAGCATCAAGAAAGTGTGCAGCTGTGCATTTTGCCTTACGGATGCACGAGGTGAGGCAACTGCTTGGTGGTCACTTCGACAACGCGCAGTAAGATGTCTTATGGCATGATGGGTACTTAGCAACTGTACCTCAAACTGCCAACATTAGGCACACATACGTTCCTCTTCTGACAAGCAAGGCTGAAGTGTCCACTGAAAAGCAGAGCCTGGCAAGCGAATGAGACTACTATGTGAACGATGTCCAACAAAGTTGTTGCATTCAACTTTTTAAGGCAAAGTTCAAGCATCCCAAGTTTCTAAAGCTGTTTGCAAGCTTCCTTCACCGCTCAAATACCTGCTAAATATGGTTAAGCAGTTTGTTCTTCAATATTGGGACCATGCAATTAGCTTGGCACAACATATGAAATGGACGCTTCAACGCTGGCATCGCGACTACCGACGGCGAAACCTGGCACTTTAGGGCTGCCGTTTTCTCTTGAGCGTCCCCTTCTGGCGAGTCTGCAAAGTGTCGGAAAGGCCAAGGCACTTTAGGCAGGATGATGGTTCCGAATGTGCAATAAAGGAGCACGTATTGTGGCGCCACCTGCGATCCGCGTCGATGTACGCGCCTTTAGGTTTAACCTGGCGTTGCTCCACAGCACTCGGCCCTCCGGCACAAAGCTTAATTTGATCCACGTGCTGCAAAAACGATCGCACATCTTCGACAGTCCGCAGCTCGCCCGAGTAATTCAGCTGCTCCATGGTGACGCACTTTCCCATGAGGAATAGGCGAACTTCCATTTTCTGGTCGATTTGCACAACCTTGAGAGCGCTAAAGGGACTAAACAAACCCGCGCCTCCCGGCGACTGGTCGCTGGGAAGTGCTTGCGTTGACATGAGCTCCGAAAAAACGACGCTTTTCTCGTCACCAAGTTCTAGCCTGTGTACACCCCATGACTTTGCGGGAAGAAGGTGACAAGGAATGTTTTCAAACAGGCTAGAGAACACGGGATACTCGTCCTTAACTGACGGTACGGTGCAGCCTTGTTCTTCACCTGTCGTGTCCGCAGAGTTGCCGGATACGACAGTTGGTGACGCGCGCGAGGACCGTCGGTCACCGGGAGATTGACGGTCACCGGGGAATTGACAGTTACCGGACGACTGACTGTCACCGGCTTTTGCTACGCAAGGGTCTTGAATAGATGGCGGAGCGCTTTTTTTCGACGTGACAGAACGTCTTCTCTGAGCCGGTCTCTTCCTGCTCTTTGGCGATCTTTGAGCCGGCTTTTTCCTGCTTAAGGTTTTGGAGACGTGCACCGCACAGTCGGGGAACCTGGTGGGCACGGCGTCCTTCACCAACGTCGCCCGTCGTGGCGCGCTCATCAGGACGCGTCCTTCGTAGTAGGCTGTCCATTCCTTGCACACGAGTTCGGGCTCGAAATGCCTTTCGCAGACGTGGTCTACCGGCTGAAGCACTCGGTCCTTCCGAGGAATTGCGCGCTTCCATTTCTCCAGGAGATCGTCCTCTTTCGGCGCGGAGAATACCGAAAACTTGTCTTTGCACGTCTTGTAGCCCGTTTTGCAGTGGGGCACAAAACATTTCCTCCCCATCACACGCCACTATAGAGAACAGCTTTACGTACCACGCTCATAGTTAACTAGAACATGATCATATTCTAGTTCGGTATGCATAATGCTGCAAAAGCGCGCACAATCAACACCATCTAGAAACTTTTTCTAGATGGTGTTGGCACAGAACACCTACCGTGTTGGCACAATACGATGATGACAATGGCAACGCCTTACCACCATGGAGGAAGAATAATGCTTACCACAGCTACTAGGTCCGTTCGATTCGCCTGCACCACGTGAACCAGTTCACGAGGTGCTGCACCTTACCATTCGTTTCAGCGGTGCAGCATTGACGACCGCTGAACCCTGCCATTCGTTTCGAAAGGTGCAGAAGAGGTGCAGCATTGGTTCACAATTTTCCTGCACCTCCTTCGCTGACGGTGCCGGCTTGGTGCAGGCGCGCGTGCAGCTGAGCAGACGACGCAGCACTTAGACGTAGGTGGCTTAGGCGCCGTACCCGCCTCTACAAATGCGGTGTGTTTTGCCAAGATGTTTGCGCCTCATAAACTGTCCGCATGTGCGATTCGCCATCGGTCAGTGTGTGCTGAATGGTGTAAATTAAGCGAAAAGAAATGAAGCCTGCACCTTGTCGGCACATCGTCATTTGTTTCGGGTGTTGTGCTGTGCCTGCACCGCTGAACTCACGCTGCACAATTTCTGAACTTCGCGTCCACAGCCATGAACCAGTTCCGACTGGTGCAGATGAATCGAACGGACCTACAGTGTACATCTAGTACACTGTAACACAGTCTTACGTTGGTAAAGTATTTCTGCACTCTAAACAATTGCAAAATCAATAAAAACGTGAGTGAATTTTTGTTCATGTCGCGGTGATGTGTGTCAAATTATATAGGTTTTTTAATCTTTTGAAAAAGACAATTTTAAAAATTTGTAGCCAATTTTAGAATCACACTTGTAAACGCGGGCCACCCTGTGCATGTGACGCAAGTGATTATTTATTTTTTCAAAAGCCCGCCTTGCACGAATTCAGGGACGAGTCGAGGCGAGCTCAGTTCAGGTATTCTTTGGTTCAGTTTTGTAAGCTGCTTACAGCGTGTTAATCGTCGTTGACGTCGTCTCCTACACCGAGCTGCGAGGAGATAGATTCGGGGCACGTCAGATGCATCACGCACCGGTGAGTCGAAGTCAAAAGGCGATGCTTCCGCGCTCAAATAGTAACTGCTGCAATCGTCGCTGCCAACAAACTTCTCACTGGTAAGTTCAGACGAGCTGTCGCAGCTTGATTCCGCGTCAGATGACATCGCCAACTTTCTGTTCGCGTGTCAGAAGCGGCACGTCAGCTATGTGTTCACCCTGGCCAGCCTTGGTGGTGTGCGGCGGAATTTCGTAGATTTCGTCACGTTATCACCGAGATTTATACTATTAACTAGGACACTCGTCTGTGTAATGGCTTTCTAGATAAGGCTTTGGTGGTGGAAATCTACAATTTTCCTTGCGCGAGCCGACGTGACGAGCAGAAAGTTTTGTCCGGCATAAGTACTTGCAAGAGCCTCTGCATGCACACATGCCACTCGTTTCCACAGCTGGCTTAAAGGAGCTAGTCATGACCGAAAAATTTCACCCGTATAAGGCCCGATTTGGATCAAAAATAGACTTCTGTGCCGTGACAATGTGCCGCAAGCATTTGTTAGTCCATCGAATAGCAACTACTAATGTACCAGCAAGGTATTCAATCACTTCGAGCTGAATGGCCCAGCCGGAAGTATTTACAGCTAGAAAGTTTGTTTCTACATGGTTATGACAAGCTTATCCGCGTACGTAGAATACACCACAGCTTGCATAGTTGCTTACTCATTACGATAAGGTCATGATGGAGGTGTGCATCATGTCTTCCCTTGTGCTCTGGACATAGGGAAGGAGAATGGATTCTTTTAATACGTTGTTACGGGGAGTTATTAAAGGGTCGTAAAGCACCGTCTCGGTGCCAGCTATGTCTAAAAGGACGTGTCGTCATAGTAGACCATCAGGCGACAGACGTGCACTATGTCGGTTCCGAGTGTAGCAGTGGACGAGTTGATTGTCGGAGAAATCTCATAGGTGACGGGTGTCACCTAGCGCACCACTCGATAGGGCCCAACGTATCGTGATAGGAGCTTCTTGCTGAGGCCGACACAAGGAGATGGGAGCCACGGTAGAACGAGAGAGCCAGGAGAAAATTAAGCATCCCTGTGTCGACTATCGTACAGGGACTTTTGCGAAGTTTGGGACAGTGAGAGCCGAGTGTGGGCTACCGTGCGTGCGGTGAGATCTCGGCTGATGGCATCTTGAGCGTATAAAGTTGTGGATATTTGGGTCAAATGGAAGCCAGGAATCGACAGGTGACAAAATATCACTCCCAAAAAGAAGATAAAAAGGTGAATAGCCGGCAGTTTCGTGACACGATGAGTTATAGACAAATGTGACGAACGGGAGAGTGACGTCCCAATCGTTGTGGTCATCGAAAATGAACATAGCATGTCTGCGAGTGTGCAGTTGAGGCATTTGGTGAGCCCGTTTGTCTGAGGATAAGAAGTGCTAAATTTATGATGAGCAGCACAAGATCGCAGTAAGTCATTGACCACCCAAGAGAGGAAGCAGCGACCGTGGTCTGTGAACAGATGAGAGGCAGCACCATGCTAGAGAATGACGTCGTATAGAAAAAAGTCAGCAACGTTGCTTTGAAGTATATTTTCAAACATATTTTCAAACGTCAAGCCATAGCCCCCCCCCCCCCCCCTTCTGTAGATACTTCTGAACTTCAGCTGCTTGTGGCGAAAAAAGTCTGTCATGGTTGAGCATTAAAAAGCTTGTTGGCAGCAAAATAGGTGAATAATAGTTTATTCATTTATTTGCAAATGGCTATATACTTCTGGTTTCTGTCAAATCTACCCAACTTGACAAATTGGACAAACCCAACTTGACAAAAACACTTGACAATCTACCCAACTTGACAAAAAGCGTTCACACCTGCGGTAAATTTAATGGTCAGTACGTATTCAAATCCACATTCTTTCAAAAGGTATCTGCTTAGCTCTCAAGTCGACAAAGCAATAAATCAAAGCATAGGCTCTCCGCTGTCTGCCCCATCAGATAATTGGCATGGGAAATCATTTCAGCCACTGAATTTTTCACGCGTTACAGTCGGGTAGACGCGCACATACCGAGGCAAATTAGCGCATTTCCAAAAGCCGGCCAATGGCTCCTCATAGACCAGCAACATAGTCTGAACGTCCACGTTGTCCGTGTATTGGCATTGTCTGCACGCTCTGCACCAGTGCTCCACCAATCTCCGTTATGTGTTGTGCACCGCTCTGTGAGCTGCTTTGTTTTCCACTGTATTATCCTTTTGGAATCGCAGCGAGAGAGGGAGAGTGGTGCCCTCTGCGCGACCAGGGAGCAAGTCAGTCATAGCAGAGGTCTAGCTTCACACAGAGGCATGTACGGGAAACTGTACCACAATAGTGCATTCACATAATACCAGGGGGTCGTACGATTTAACTACCAACAGGCCGCATTCGCAGTTTAATTGTTTCATTCTCTCACTGTGGCATTAGGAACCTTACTCTCGTAATTTACAGAAAATGTATACCTCTAAGGTGCACGTAATCATATCATGTTAAGATGTTCAGCCCCAGAATTATTGATTGGCAGCTAAGTTCTTGCCACATTTTATGCAAATATGTTTGCTTCATAATCATTCTTTCAATTAGTTCTTGACACGTGTCAGTTATGGTAAAAGCACTTGTTTGGAGGGCCACCATCTGGGCTCGGTCGACCAGGCCTTATTGCTGCACTAGGTCAGAGCTGGACAGGGGTGGCCCCCATTCGACTGGTGCAGGATTGTAATCGGCCAATTGGGATGGTTTGGCACTTTCAGATCATATGAAAGAAGGTGGCCGTCCGAGGACAGAATCTATCCGTGACAAGACATGAGAATTTGGAAAGTGTGATTGTAGAGCTTTGACCTTGCCCTGTAGCCCACGTTCACACAAAGGAAATCATGCAGAATCTCCCTAGCTAAATATCAAATTGATGGTCAAGATTAGAGTTTTGCTGCACGCAGTGGCCTCCCCGAAATGTTTAGATATTCTTGTAGCGTTCTTCATAAGTGTTCCTAGACGGGTTCGATAGCGCACGACTTCACCGTGTCCTTGGCATTTGTTCACAAAGGCTTTATTTTTCTTTTTATTTTTATTTTATTTTTCTTTTTAGGAATGTTATTTCCACAGCTACACGTGTTACACCATTATCTGTCTCGTGCCTTGACTTACTAATAACAAATATCGAAGCCAGTGTATTTCAGTGCGGAACAGTTTCATCAGATATAAGTGATCATTGCCCGGTATTTATGTGTTATTCCCACAAGCCGCATATTAAGGAGATCGCATATTAAGGTATCGTGAACCATATACAATACAAACTGTAACAAACCACAGTTTGGAATCTTTTAAGAAGGATATTAGTGAATATGATTGGTCTTTTCTTTTTAACTTAACTTCTGCAGACGAAGCCTATCGAAAATTTCTTGCTGCCTTTGTACGTATATACGTAAAACACTTCCCATTCAAGCAAGTTAAACTATCGAAAAAAATACGTAAACCCTGGGTGACCCCCTCTCTTGCTAGTATGATACGACTTAAGAATAAACTTTACAACTTATTCTTGAAATCAAGAGTACTGACAGATCTGGCAGAGTTTAAAAAAACACGTAACAAGCTGAATCGGGAGCTTAAGCGAGCTAAGGTAACTTACTACGAGAAAATGTTTGCTGAAAGCACCCAGCAATCACCTGATGTTGTTTGGCGCTTAATTAATGATGTGCTTGGTCGCGGTAAGCGGGACTCCGCACCAGCTAAGATTACCGTTGACAATGTCGAGCTCGCTGGTAAAGAACTTGCGGATCACTTGAATAATCATTTTGTCAATGTGGGTGTATCAGCAAACGTGCCTTTGCAGGCAAACTCTTTCAGGGCTACACCAGGAAATAAACGCCCCGACAGTATTTTTCTAGCACCAACAGATGAACGAGAAATTTACACGACATTCATGAACCTAAAGAACAGTAAGGCACTAGACATTGACAACATTCAAATAAAACCTATAAAATATGTCTTAGATTGCATTACTCCAGCGCTCAGCCACATTTTCAATTTGATACTTGAGTCGGGTGTTTTTCCAGAAGATATGAAAAGAAGCAGAGTGACTGTGTTGTTCAAGAGTGGTGACAGTAACCTGGTGACTAATTATAGACCTATATCTATTATTCCTGTGTTTTCTAAAGGATTAGAAAAGTTAATCTATACGCGTATATCTGCCTTCTTCTGCTCCAGAAATATAATCACTGACTTTCAGTTTGGTTTTAGGAAAGGAAGGTCAACGGAGACGGCCCTATTAACACTTAAGGAAATGATACTGCAAAATTTTGAACGAAATCTTTTCACGTTAGCTGTTTTTCTTGATTTCAGCAAGGCCTTCGATTGCATTAATCATACCATTTTACTGCTTAAGCTTGAATCATACGGAATCCGTGGCACGTCACTTCAGTTGATAAAGTCATACTTGCAAAATAGACAGCAACGCGTACAGTTAAGCACTCATACGTCATCATATTTACCTGTTCTAAATGGTGTGCCCCAGGGAAGCGTACTGGGGCCGCTATTATTCAATGCTTACATAAATGACATCGTGGATATTGATCCCAGTGTGAGCTTTGTTATATATGCTGATGACACGAACTTACTTTTTTCAGGCCCTGACGCAAATGAGCTAATTATCCGGTGTAATAAGCTATTGAACAAGCTTTTCTTGTGGTCTAGCAAAAATTTATTGAAAATTAATCCACTGAAAACAAAAGCCATCGTATTCCGAGCTAAAAATAAAATATTTTCATCAACACAAGCGTTAGTTTACGCAGGTGAACACATTCGTTTTGTGGATGAACATAAAATTCACGTTTTCATCAAACCTCAGCTGGAACCAACACGTCGTTGACATCTGCAAAAAAGCCTCTAGTGTAGTTGGTGTGCTAGCTCGTTGTAGATATATCTTACCCGCAAAGGTGAAACTGCAAATATACCATGCTCTTTTTCTTTCGCACATAAATTACTGCAGTTTGGTGTGGGCAACACCGACTAAAACGAACATAATGAAACTTCAGACCATGCAGAAAAAAATTATTAGACATGTCGCTAATTTAGATTATTTGTCATCAACACAACTTGCGTGTCGGGACTATGGTATTATTAAAGTGGAATATATGTATATCTTTCGCATTCTGCGATCCTACTATTTCTCTTCCATTTCGTTTAAACAATTCATTAAAAATACCGCATGTCTAACTGCAAAAAATGTTTTGTTAGGAACAAGAAGCAGTGCTGTTTGGTTTGTTCCGAGGTTTCGCAATAATTATAAATCTCAAACATTGCAATACAATTTACCAATGATTCTCAATAAATACAGTCATGTAAACAGTTTCTCATTAAAAGAACTACGATCCTTTTTTGTAAATATAGGCTAACTTTTTTCACGTTGTAAAATGTGCTGTCTGTACGATAGTACCAATTCATTTTTCTTTCAGTGTGTGCATCCATGCTGTACCGAATAGGTTATATGAGATAATTCAGTCTGTATAATTTTGTTTTTCTGATATATGTACATTGTATGATGCAGCACATACACAAGGATCAAATTTGTATGCATCTTCCCTGATATTTTCATCATTTTTATTATTTTATTTTTTTGGCCATATTGGTGTTATGGTTGCTGGATTTTTCTTTTGTTTTCTTTCTTTGTTTTTTTTTTTTTTGCTCGCGTCCATGTAATCTTCTGTGCTATGCTGGTATCAGGATGTTTCGTAGGAATGTATATATATGTTCTTATTACACCATATTTTGGTATTTTTATGTTAGCTTATGGTCTTTATTGTTACACACATCTTTTGTAATTGTCCCACCTGCCTTGTATAGGGTTCACTGGCCTCGTCAAGCTGTCCATAAACAGCTTTTAGCCAGTGAACCTCTCCAGAACCTGTTTCTCTCTGGGAAAATAAAATGATTTGATTTGATTCCAATTCCATTTTGGGTAATAGTTGTTACGGACACTAGCGGCGGCGGTGTACAAATACAGCACTGCGCATGACCCTTGCTGTGATCTCATAAGGGCTTTCCCTGTAGAAAGTCTGATAAATCACTTCTTTCAATGAGCATTGTAGAAGGCGAGCACCTACTTCATCATCAACATTTTGCCACTCAAACTTCATTTACGCCCGAGAGTTCTGCGCTACAATTTTTGCAGCAAGTAACTTTCTGAAAGACTGTGTGCAACTGTGGCCTTCTTTCACTTGCAGAGGAATGGAGTGTCAGTTGGGCCACTCTTTCTCAGCGTGGCTCTACACTGTAGTATATACTTAAATATTCATCAGCTCAAACTGATCTGCACCAAACGTGGGACCATGTGTCATATAGTGTATCGAAGTTCCACCTGTTGCACACACACGCACACGATGGATGAATGGGGTCATTGAATGATCTTGGCTGTCCAATAAAAAATGTGCTCAGGTTTCAAGGTCTCTCCTCGCAGTACAATTCTTTACACGGTGCAATCCTTGATGGCAGCAATATTTTTTTGATGAGAAGACAGAAACCTATATAGGATATTACATGCAGCTGTGTTACGTAGAGAAATGTATAGGGAGGAGCACATTAGCTTGGCTGCAATCCTGGGATGGTAAGAGCTCAGAGGCTGCATTATTGTGCCCTAACGTGCCAGTTCGGTAGAAAAGCTATGCAAATGTCATTTGATGGGCATATTCCATAACCACTTCGGGCAATGGAAAATGCACACTTGTTAGAAATGCTTATAAACATGTGTGACAGATGAAAAAAAATGTTTTATTGATGAGCAAAAAACCACAAAAACCAGACCCTTTTTCTGCACAGCCAGCACAAGCTGGCACGACCCAAACCCCGCAAATGCGCACTTGACGCACGTTGCATAACCGACCTTTTCTTCTTGGGACACGCTTGACGCCACCTATGGCAAAAAAAAAAAAAAAAGACTGCTGCGAAGAGAGTTGAGTCATGCTGGAGCTCAGTCGCCATTTTCGCGGCAGCTAGCCGGGGATCCGCTGCGGCTCCGTGATCGTGACTCGCGCCTGGGGGACTGCGACCGACTCTTGCCACTTGCGGGACCGGCAGAGTTCGACCGTGACCGATCACGAGATCGGCTACGGGACGAGCTCTTTCTCTCGTCCTTCTTGGCAACTTTCCCATTCTCCTCTCCCTTGCCAGGTGAAGCAGAGCGGGATTTCCCGCGGCTACCGCTGCGACTACGACTTGACTTCTTCGGTGACTCTTCCTTCGACTTCTTGCGACTCCGCGAACGGCTCTCACGCTCCTTGACAGGCGACCTGGAGCGGCTTCGTGAATACCCCTTGTTGTTAGTGGGGGACTTGGAACGCGACGCGCTCCTCGACTTCCGGCCACCTCTGCCACTGCCGGGAGACTTTGATCGACTTCGGCTCAACGACTTATTGTCTGCCTTGCCCTCGGACCGGCTACGGCTGCGAGACTTCCGTTCATTACTAGCAGATCGCGACCGGCTACGGCTGGACGGCTTGCTGCGCTTCTTGCTTGGCGAGCCACTTCGGCTGCGGCTGGCGGCCTTCTCGTCCTCGCTCCTCTTGCTGGCTGCGGAGTGGCTGCGGCTGCGGCTCGGCTGCTTACGGTCCTTGCTGCCCGAACGGCTGCGACGCTTGGGCGACCGGGAGCGGCTGCGAGACTTGCGGCGTGTTGCGGGCGACTTGGAGCGGGACTCGCTGGAGCGGCGCCTGCGCGAAGCACTCCTGGAGCGCCGTTTGACAGAGCGAGAGCGGCTCCGCGAAGCACTGCGTGAGCGGCGCCGTTTTTGTGGGCTACGGCTCTTGCGGCGCCTGGAGCCGGAGCGCGATCGACGGTTGCGCCGCGGTGAGCGACTTTTGGAACGTCTACGGCTTCGACTGCGGCTCCTTGAAAAGCTGAAACGAAATGTAAACAAACCAATGGGGTCGGTTAATTTAAACTTGCTGTTCTTCAATATACATAGACGTCTACCACCCACATTACATGGGCACTTTTCAGTGCCGAGCTGAGAGGCCAACAGTGAACTGCGATTGCAGTTAAAAGCACATTTAAATATACACATTTAAATAGCACATTAAATATACACATTTAAATAGCACATTTAAATTGCAGTTAAATACCGCATACTAAATATTCTGAAATATTTCTGAAGATACTCTGAAGAAACGACTAAATACTCCTGAAATCACCAGCTTAGAAAAGCAATTTCAGCACGATACGAGTGCCAGTTTTACCTTCTATTGGCTTTTCCTCAACGACTCTGATCCGCCGACCGTTGATCTCGGTGTTGTCCAGTTTCTCAATTGCTCGCTTCATGTCGGAGTAGGAAGCGAACTCCACAACACTGTGGAAAACAACCACATGTCAGTGTGGGAAACCTTTACATATTTGCATATACATACAGCGATGTTTCTTGTGACAAAACCCTAATTTTGAGGCCTGCAATAGTGGAAAGACTAGATCAACTTTGACCGCATAGAGCTTTTGAATGACGTAACTCATGGGTTTGAACTAGTTGGTACTCAATACTTCACTACTATGTCAGTCTTCTTGCCTACTTCTTGTCTTCTTGGTCTACTTGACCTACCCTTGCACATAATTGCAGTCAAAGTCATTAACTTTGCCAAAATTTAAATAGATGTTGGCGTAGTTGGTAAAAGAAGCACAAACTGAGGGGTGCAGATAAGAAGGCAGGATAAGTGCTGAAGGAGACGGAGTTGCTCATCTTGTCCCCACTTCGTGTATGACTTGCCCCACTGTCAAGCTACGTATGCGATTGTTTTTTGTGTTACGTCTCCATCTCAATGTGGTACCTGTTGCTGATTATTAAACCTACCCAAACAGTTCGATAGCTGCGTAACTACAGTCACTCTCAATATTCAGAACTCACAGGAAAGACTCCTTCGGTACTTAAAAAAAAATTATTATGATTAAATT